>NC_053433.1:26919439-26976352 GCF_007990345.1 Gossypium hirsutum | reverse complement strand
GGATACGCATCGGCTCTTCTTCATAACTCATATCGGCTTGAATTTCAACCTCTGATGGGCTAATTGCGATGGATCAGATCGATACGTCGAAGCATCGAAACATGAAAGACGTCGTGAATCTTCGAGATCAGGGGCGAAATCAATCTATACGCAACCGGACCAACTCGTCGGAGATTTCGTACGGCCCAATGAATTCGGGCTCAACTGCCTTACGGCCAACCTGAGTACCTTTTCCAAGGCGAAACTTAAGGAACACTTTATCTCCCACCTGATATTCAATGTCCTTTCGTTTCAAATCCGCATACGATTTTTGACGATCTGTGGCTGCTTTCAGACTTTCACGGATTACCTTTACTTTCTGTTCGGCATCCTTAATCAAATCAACTCCGAAAATTTTACTTTCACCGAGCTCGGTCCAAAACAATGGTGTACGGCATTTACGACCGTACAAAGCCCGTAAGGTGCCATCTTAATACTTGATTGAAAACTATTATTGTAAGCGAATTCAATCAAAGGTAAATACCGTTCCCATGAACCACTGAACTCGAGGATGCAACTCAAATCCAGTATGCCAATGACCACGTAAACAGTGCTCACTACAACTCATCCAAATCGCGAGTGAATCGATCCTATCCACATAGAAATAGGAATCACAACTGAGAACGAATCAACTAGTATCATGAAAATCAACACGGGATAATGACCGACTAGTCAGTCTATCGACAACAACCCAAATCGCATCCTTCTTACTTGTTGACAATGCAGTCCGGACACAAAGTCCATTGTGACTCGATCCCATTTCCACTCGGGTATCATGATCGGCTGAAGTAATCCTGAAGGCACTTGATGTTCCGCTTTCACTTGTTGACATATTAAACATCTCGAAACAAGGTCGGAGATGTCTCGTTTCATACCATGCCACCAAAACCAACGTTTCAAATCGTTGTACATTTTCGTACTCCCCGGGTGAATTGACATTCGCTACAATGGGCTTCGTTCAGAATCATCGAAATGAGTTCCGAATTCCTTGGAACACACAAACGACTTCTGAACCTCAAGCAATCATCATCATCAATTTGAAACTCCAATTCCTTGTTCGGAGCACACTCAGCCCGTTTTGCAACCAATTCATCATCAACTTTCTGGGCTTCACGAATTTGATGAATCAATAATGGTTTGGCTTTTAATTCAGCTATTAACACATAGTCGGGTAGAACAGACAAGTGCACATTCATTGCTCGTAAAGCAAACAATGACTTCCGGCTTAAGGCGTCCGCAACCACATTAGCCTTTCCCGGGTGGTAATCAATGACAAGCTCGTAATCTTTCAACAACTTAAGCCAACGTCTTTGTCGCAGATTTAAGTCTCTTTGAGTCATCAAATATTGAGACTTTGTGATCCGAAAATACATGGCACTTTTCACCAAATAAGTAATGTCGCCATATTTTAAAGCAAATACGATGGCAGCTAGTTCAAGATCATGGGTCGGATAATTTTCTCATGTGGCTTTAATTGTCTCGATGCATAGGCCACAACTCGACCTTCTTGCATCAATACGCAACCCAACCCAAGTAGGGATGCGTCACTATAAATGACAAACTCTTTGCCTGATTCGGGTTGCACTAAAATTGGAGCTTCAGTCAAATGAGTTTCAGTTGATCGAAACTTTTCTGACATTTCTCCGTCCATTCGAACTTAACATCCTTTTGAAGTAGCTTCGTCATTGGTGTGGCTATCATCGAGAAACCTTTGACAAATCGTCGGTAATAACTGGCGAGCCCCAAAAAGCTCCGAACTTCGGTAATATTTCTTGGAGGCTTCCAGTTAAGTATGGCTGAAATTTGCTCGGGTCAGCTCGAATACCCAATGCGGATACCACATGACCCAAGAAGCTAACCTCTCTTAACCAGAACTCACACTTACTGAACTTAGCATATAACTGCTTATCCCGCAAAATTTGCAACACTAGCCTCAGATGCTCAGCATGTTCAGTCTCATCTCTTGAATAGACCAAGATGTCATCAATGAACACAACTATGAACCGATCCAAATATGGTCTGAAGATCCAATTCATCAAATCCATAAATACCGCAGGGGCATTAGTGAGCCCAAACGGCATCACTAAGAACTCGTAGTGACCATATCTCGTTCTGAAGGCAGTTTTGGGTATGTCCGAATCTCGAATTCGCAACTGATAATAGCCCGATCTCAAATCTATTTTTGAGAACACTGAGGCTCCCTTCAGTTGGTCGAACAATTCATCGATACGCGGTAACGGAAATTTGTTCTTTATCGTCACTTTATTCAGTTGACGATAGTCAATGCACAACCTCATGGTTCTGTCCTTCTGTTTTTCACGAACAATACTGGTGCACCCCAAGGTGAGAAACTTGGTCGAGCAAAACCTCTATCCGTCAATTCTTGCAACTGAGCTTTCAACTCTTTTAACTCGGTTGGTGCCATACGATACGGAGCTATCGAAATCGGCATAGTCCCAGGTACAAGCTCAATACCAAACTCTACCTCCCGAACAGGTGGTAAACCCGGTAATTCTTCAGGAAAAACATCCGGGTATTCACAAACCACCGGCACAGATTCGGGTTTGTTGTCTAATTCTTTGTCATCCAGTACATACGCAAGGTATGCTTCGCACCCTTTTCTTACATATTTCTGGGCCAACAATGCTGATATTACAGCTGGCATCCCCTCCAAGTCCGTAGACTCAACTCGGATTACTTCGTTATTTGCGCACCTCAAATCAATAGTCTTGCTTTTGCAATTCACAACCGCATCCTGCGCGATCAACCAATCCAAACCAAGAATAACATCAAATTCATCAAACGGCAAAAGCATCAAGTCCGCCGGAAAACAGGAACCTCGAATTTCTAGGGGACATTTCTTACACACTTTGTCGACAAGCACGTAACGACCCAAGGGATTTGACACCCGAATTACGAACTCAGTAGACTCAATAGGTAAAGTCTTACTGGATGCTAAGGTTTCACATATGTAAGAATGAGTAGAACCGGGGTCAATCAAAGCAATTACATTAGTATCAAAGAGAGTAAAAGTACCGGTAATAACATCAGGCGAAGAAGCATCCTCGCGGGCACGTATAGCATAAGCTCTAGCAGACACACGAGCCTCGGATCTGTTCGTAGCATCTCTAGATCCTCTCTGGCCGCCACTAGCATTGCCCGTATTTCCAGATGGTCTACCTCGAGCAGTGGCAGCACCCGGTTTCCCACTCTGATTTACATTCTGTTCAGACAACCTCGAGCAATCTTTAATGAAGTGGTCAACTGATCCGTACTTGTAACAGGAGCGGTCAGGGAATCTACAACTCCCCGAATGCCATTTACCGCAATATCGACATTTCGTTCTGTCTCGACGTTCATTCCCAACACTGGCGACCGAAGTGCCTCGTGTACCCACAGGGGGTCAATCACGATCTCGTCTAAAAAGGCCCGAAGTGCCTCTCGACCAGCCCACATCATCTCGAAATTTCTTCGATGCCTGTTGAAGAGACTTTCCCGAAGATCTTTTACGAAACTCTCCAGTTCCCTCATCAACTTTTTGTTTTCTTTTCTAAGCTCTTCGGCTTTACAAGCTCGCTCGTCCAGTACTACGAACTCTCGTATTTCAAGAACGCCAACGAACATTTTTATATCTTCATTCAGCCCATCCTCGAAGCGTTTACACATGATAGCCTCGGACGAAACACATTCCCGAGCGTATCTACTAAGTCTAACAAATTTTCGCTCGTAATCAGTAACTGACATGGAACCTTGCTTAAGCTCAAGAAATTCCTTCCGCTTTTGATCAACAAATCTCTGACTGATATACTTTTCCGAAACTCAGTTTGGAAAAACTCCCAAGTTACTTGCTCTCGGGCACAACAGAAGTCAGAGTACTCCACCAATAGTAGGCAGAATCGCGTAGCAAGGAGATAGTACACTTTGGGCATTCATCGGGTGTACAAGATAGCTCATCGAGTACCCAGATAGTGTTGTCCAACCAAAATTTAGCTTGCTCGGCATCGTCGCTATCCGTAGCCTTAAATTCAGTAGCCCCATGTTTTCGGATTCTGTCAACTGGAGGCTTATTTAACCTTATTTGGTCAGTTACCGGAGGTATTGTAGGTGCGGGGGTGGTATTAGTCGGGAATGGAGGTTGTGGAACAGCCGTATTAGTTCGAATGTATTGGTTGAACCAATCATTCATCACGCTATAGAAAGCTTGTCTAGCTACCTCATTCGGGTTACTAGCATTAGGTTGAGAGTCCGCCAGCATTGTCCCTTGTGCGGGAGCAGGCGCTACACTCTCAAGATCATCAGCTACCTCTCGGTCGGGATCGGGATCCGTTACTATAAATAAACACATTTACAATTGTCAGAAATCACCACACTATCAAGTAATCACATAAAATGGCATGTATAGCTAGACCCAACGCATTACGGTAGTCCTAGAATCGACTAAACCGTAGCTCTGATACCAATCAAATGTAACACCCCGAACCCGAGACCGACACCGGAGTCGAACACGAGGTGTTAACAGACTTTAAGCCCCTTATAAAAAAATTTCCCAGACACTGCCAATCTGCGTACTAGTCGCTTTAAAAATCATATCTGAGTTTCACAACTCAGAATCCAGTTCCGTAAATTTTCCCTGAAACTAGACTCATATTACCATCTACATATTTTTTTCTAGAATTTTTTGTCGGGCAAATTAGTAGAGTTTATTAGTCAAAGTCTCCCATGTTACAGGGATCGACTACCCTGACCTTTACGCATTACGACTTGGGTATCTCCCTGTACAGGGCTTCAATACTGATACCGTTTGTTTCTATAGAAACTAGACTCAGAGAGGAATCTATCCATATATGGTATGACTCCTAATTATCTCTGGTTAATTTATAATGAATTTCCAAAGTCGGAATAGGAAATCCAGAAACCGTTCTGGCCCTGTCTCACAAGAACCTGAATATCTCTTAACATACTGTCCGTATGATTGTTTCGTTATTTTCCTATGAAAGTAGATTCATCAAGGTTTGTTTACATAATTTATTCACTATTTAATTCCCTTCCTACTATTTTTAGTGATTTTCCAAATCTACATCACTGCTGCTGTCAGCATCTGCCTTTAAGGTAGACTTTACCTATTTCATGGTTTCCATGATTCAACTAGCCCTTTTTGCATAAATAGCACAATTTATGAAAGTGATTAACCATCCCCATGGCCAATCCTTGTCAAGCATATCCACACCAAATGATTATAACAATATGCTCAAACACATATAAGCCATTTTCGCATGGCTATCCAAATTTATACAAGTCCAAAGGGTCCACGACCCACAACAAACGGGTAGTCCTATACATGCCATTTCGAAGTTCAACTAAAATTGTACCAAAAGGGGCTTTGATAGTGTGGGCGACTTTGACCTTAAGATCCCGAGTCCGATAGCTGGAGAACCAAATCTATAAAACAGAGGAGCAATGAAACGGAGTAAGCAATTTATGCTTAGTAAGTTTTGAGCAAGGAATTCCAGCACAACAAAAGTATAGCATTCATATAGCTAAACGGATAATTTCATATGCACAAATTTACGATATCGTACTTGTTCACATTATCAACCCTTATGTACATACACAAAAGATCAACTCAGCCAAAGGCCGGTAGCTCGTTTATCCACTGAGCGAATACTTATTTGTAAGGGCTCAACTAAATTCAAGCACATACGAAACATACCTCAATGTTGGGATGTTTCGAGAGTATTAACTGGAATTTTACAGCAAGTTCATTCATTCCCAAATCACGTACCTTCGGAATTTAACCGGATATAGCTCCTCGTTCAAATGCCTTCGGGACATAGCCCGGTTATAGTAATTCGCACAAATGCCTTCGGGACTTAACCCGGATTTAGTAACTCACACAAATGCCTTCTGGACTTAACCCGGATTTAGTAACTCGCACAAATGCCTTCGGGGCTTAACCCGGGTTTAGTAACTCGCACAAATGCCTTCGGGCTTAGCCCGGAATTAGTATCTCGCACAAATGCCTTCGGATCTTAGTCCGGATATTGTCACTTAGCACAAGCCTTCGGGACTTAGCCCGGACAGCATTCAAATAACCATGCACATTTAACAATAAATCATGGCCCAGTCGTATTTCATTTTCGTTAGCAAAACTCAAACACAAGACATTTATCATTCTTGCAAATTCGGCTCAATAGCCACACAAAGAGCATGATTTTAATTTGCTCAAAACATGATCTAATCACATCATAATTTAAGCTCTTTTACTCAAGAACTTACCTCGGGTGTTGTCGAACGATTCCGATAGCTATTCGACCACTTTTTCCTTCCCTTTATCGGATTTAGTTCCCCTTTGCTCTTGAGCTTAATTAAACAAATAAATTGATTTAATCATTTGAGCATCGAAAAGTGGAACACAAGGCACTTAGCCCATATTTATACATTAGACATTAAAGTCACATATGTACGGAATCATGAATCAAACTCAACATTTTAGCTAATTTTTCCCCCTTGGCCGAATATGCATGTCTATTTTGGGGCCGATTTCAACACTTAATACATTCTACAAGTATGGTCACTTGTATTGACTAAACACCCTTTTGTTTCAAGTTCAAAACTTGGCTAATACACACATATACACACTAGTAAAGCATCCTCTCCCTTTCCATCAATTTAACACATGCATTGCTCATTAACATGCAAAAGTTATATTCGGCCTTAGCACACAACTTGCTAGCCGATTCTTCTCCATTTAGCAACCAATGCACATATGTGCTCACTCAAAAATGCTAAAAAGGAGGTTCAAGAATCATCAAGCCACCATCACATGCATCATTAACAAGCTTCATATTTAGCATGCAATGGCATTAACACAAACTCCACCTAGGCCGAATCTTAACTCATCCTCATGCCTCATCACCACAACATCAAACATCAACCAAGAATGATGCATCCATGGCCGAGTGTCATTTCCATCACATAGCAAGATTTAGACCATGGGCTAGGTAGAACTCAAGCTAACAACTAAAACATGCATGCATCTCATGGAACATCATCAAACATACCTTAGCCTAGCTACATGCATGGCCGAACCTCTTCAACCTTTCTTCTTCCTTCCTCCTTAAAATTTTTGGCCAAGGATGAACCAAAGGATGAGCATTTTTTTTCTTTGTTTTTTTCTTTCTAGTTTCGGCTAAATGAAGATGAGAAAGGATGAACAAAAATTTTCTCCTTTCTTTTCTTTAGCTCACGGCAATGGGGGGGGAAACAACTACACACATTTTTTTTGTATTCATCATACTCCTTTTCATTATTTTATGCCCATGCCCCTTATTTTATTTTTTTCCTACATACCTCACTAGGCCAACATGTTCCCAACATGTTTCCACCCATAGCATGGCCAACCACTAGCTCAAATTTTGGGTAATTTGACATGCAAACCCATCATTTTCACAACATGCATTAATAGACCATTTTAAATTAGCCTATCATATTTTCACCATGTCTCATATCAATCCCTATTTAATAATTTCTCATGCAATTGGCAAAATTGGAGAATGAAACTTCCACATACTCATGTACACACATAATAAGCATAGAATATGGAAATCAATTATTTTTATGACTCGGTTTTGTGGTCCCGAAACCACTTCCCGACTAGGGTCAATTTTGGGCTGTCACAACTAACCTGTGTTTTGTTTTGATTATGTTTTGCATGACATTGCATACTAAAGGAGGTGTTGATTCGTATTCAATTACTAAGTTAGAAAGTTTGACATGGAGAATGAATTTCTTAGTAAAGTCGAGGATAATGCCGCCGTTCGCTCATGGTCAGAGAAGCTACAATCAGAGAAAGGGGATAGCTTGGTAGAAGGGTATACATCAGAGTTGCAGGAATTTACTCGCGTTAATGTCGCACAGAATGAGTTGCAAGAGTTGAGAGATATATGGGCTCGTTGGGATGAAGGGACCAAACAGTTCTTCTACCAAAGCTATGGTGATATATCCTACTTGCTAGAAATTAGAGTGGACAAACATCTGTTCCGAGTCATGGTGCAATTTTGGAATTCTACTTACAAGTGTTTCACTTTTGGAGAAGTGGATTTAGTACCTACCATGGAAGAATACACTACCTTGCTCAGGTGTCCGAAAGCTCAAGTTAATAAGACTTATGCCAGGGTTTTTAATGGTCAGACTTTCACGAAGAAATTGATGAGCATTTCAGGGATGAGCGAGCCTTAGGTCACTGCTCAGATTCAACAAAAGGGAGACAGTAAATGTATCCCTTTGGAGAATTTGCAAGATTTGGTTTTAACGCATCCAGATGAAAGAAAGAGGGTCGATATCTTCGCCTTAAGCATCTACGGGTTGGTAATTTTTCCTAAGGCTTTGAGGCACGTGGACGAGGTAGTCATTGACCTATTTGATTGTCTTGAGAAGGGAATCACACCTGTACTAGTAATATTGTCTGAGATGTTCAGATCCTTGAGCACGTGTTGGAAGACAGGCGAGTGGCGGTTTATTGGATGTGCACAACTATTGATGGTGTGGTTTCATAGGCACTTTTTAAAGGTAGACAAAATTTCTTATTGGGTATTTTCTGAAGGTTATTCCCCGTTAAAAGAGGAGGCAACCATACAAAGGAGAGAGGATATCTCGGAGGAGAAGTGGATGGAAATTCTTCAAAACCTCAAGGAGGGGGATATAGAGTGGAGAGCTTATTGGATGGTTCCTGATGAGATCATGTATCGATGTGGGAACTTTGATTGGGTGCCGTTGTTAGGAATTTGGGGAGCTACTGGGTATACTCCATTGCTTGTGCTAAGGCAATATAAATCGAGGTAGTTTGTACCCACGACCTACGGACTTGCTCAGTGCGAATTCTCCTTTAAAGGTGCCCATTATAAAAAGAAAGTTCGGGAGCTATCGGATGCTTGGAAGCAAACTAGTTGGATGAAGAGGTTTTTGTCGGTTCCATGGTGACGCCCGAGTATGATGGATTGTTTAGGAAGAGGGTTAATGATAATGTTCCTAGGACAAACTTGGAAGATTCCCGACCTACGGTAGAACAATTACAAATTGCCCCGTCAGAGTTGGAAATTATAAAGCAAGACTTCGAGAAGAAGAATTCAGAGTTTGGAAAAAAAATCGAACAATTGGAGGAAGAGAAGATACACCTGAGATTAGACGCTGATGTCCAGAGGTCAGAGGCTGAGAAGTGGAGAAAAGGGAAAATTAAGGCCGAAGAAGATCTAGACAGCTTGAAGACTGATTATAAGAAGCTACGCCTATCTATGAGGACTGCGGGGTTAGGTAAAACTTTCGAACAATGGCGCCATGAAATTTGAGAAGAAAAGACCAAGGCCGATCGATGGGAAACGAAATTCTAAGAAGCTCAGGCTCGAAATGAAGATTTAGAGAAGAGTCTGTCAGAAAGCAGAAATGAACGAGGTGAATTAAAGGCTAGAGTGGCAGAACTCGAGAAGTCTCTTCATTAGTACCAAAACTGTAACACCGAAATGGAATTGAGGAAAAGCTTGGGCATGATAGAGGAAATGAAAGGAAAAATAGAAGAATTAGAAGTGTCACTGCAAAACTGTGAGATGCGGATTCAATTTTTCGAGGCAAATGAGGACCGCTGGAAAGAGCAGTTTCACCATGCGCAAGACCAAGTCAGAAATAGGGATTACCTTATGGGGGAAGCCATAACCCAGATTCGGGAGGTAGCTAACTACTTGTAAGCTTTAGCCATACAGGTGGACACACTGAGCGTAAAGTATGAGTTGGAGTCAGATTGAGGGCAGGAGTTGGCCTCTTTGCTTAGGAAAATTAAGAATTTGAGCGTTAGAGCAAAATTTTATTTGTAACTCAACTTTACGTAAAAGAATTTTATTTTCTAGTGAAGTTTTCTAAAATGAATTGAATCAAAATTGATGCCTCTTTTGCATTCATGCATCTGCATTACATCACATCATTATGCATTAAAGGTCATAAAAGGTTTCTAATTAATTAAAAATCATTTCAGTAATCTGGAAACCAACGAAAACCATCCAACTACGCACCCCTACGGTACAAGGAAAAGTCAATGGATAAAAGACTTGAGAAATTGGAGCAAATGCAAAAGGACATGCAGGAACAAATGCAGTCTCAGATGCAAGAGCAGCTAGCCAAGATTTAGCGAGAGATGAAGGAGCAAATGATGGAATCCAAAAGAGAGATGATGAGTCAGTTATCCCAATTGTTGATTGGAAGAACGGATAAGGGAAAGGGCCCTATGGACAATATTGAGGAAACTAATGAAGATCCTCAATACCCCCTGGATTCACTCCGACACATGTACCGATAAAGCCCGAGATTAATCTACAAAGACCATCTGTTACGATCATTCCTCAGCAGATTCAGGCCGGAGCTTCGATACCGATGAATTTCCAAGCCGGCTCAAGCTATAACCTTGTTAATAACCAGAATTATCCACCCGTTCCCGATTTGGATGAAGTTGCAGAAGAAGAAAAGTCAAGGATGGAATCACAGAAGCAATTAGAGGAACGTTGTAAATGGCTAGAGGAAAAATTCAGAGCTATGGAAAGCGCAGATAATCATCAAGGGATTGATGCTAAGGACCTGAGTTTGGTCCTAGATTTGGTCCTTCCCCCCAAATTCAAAATGCCTGAATTCGAGAAATACAATGGAACGAGCTACCCTAAAGCTCACATCACTATGTTTTGCAGGCGAATGACGAGATACGTTAACAACGACCAACTATTAATTCACTACTTTCAAGATAGTTTGGTTGGGGCGGCATCTAAGTGGTATAACCAATTGAGCCGCGCTAAAATTAACTCATGGAAAGACCTGGCTCAGGCCTTTATGAAATAATATAATCATGTGACGGATATGACTCCTGATAGGATCACTCTCCAGAATATGGAGAAGAAATCAAATGAAAGTGTCAGGCAGTATGCACAAAGATGGAGAGAAGTTGCCATACAAGTCCAGCCGCAGCTTCTAGAAAAGGAAACCGCGATGCTATTTATCAACACCTTGAAGGCCCCTTTTATCACTCATATGTTGGGAAGTGCCACCAAAAGCTTCTCAGACATAGTGATGATGGGTGAAATGATTGAAAAAGCTGTATGGAGCAGTAAAATAGAAGCAGGAGAAAGTACCAGAAAGTCAGCCCCGAGGAAAAGAGATAATGAAGTGAACAACAGAGCACATTCGGCAAGGGCTAGTCTAAGTCACTCACCGTAAATCAACCAAAGACGGTGACCACCCATCAACATAGCATTGTGAGACAAGAATCCAACGCAAGGGAGAACACAGAAAGGCCACAGTTCACCCATATACCCGTGACGTATAGGGAGCTGTACTAGAACCTATTCAATGCTCATGTAGTATCCCCTTTTTACCTGAAGCCACTGCAGCCACTGTATCCCAAATGGTATGACACAAACGCCCAATGTGAATACCACGCGAGAATCACCGGGCACTCGATCAAAAACTGCATCGTGTTCAAGAAAGTAGTCAAAAGACTCATTAAAATAGGGATTGTGAGGTTTGACGACCCAACCGTACCCAATGTAGTAGGAAACCCTCTCCCCAATCATACCGACCAAGGAGTGAACGGGATAAGCGAAGGCAGGAACAAGAAGATCAAATGTGAGGTTGCAGAAGTCAGAACCCTATTGAGACGGGTATGGAAGGAAATGGTCAAGAGAGGATTGATCGCGTTGGATTCGAGAAAAGAATCTGAAAAAAAGAGGAACTACTGCGAGTTTCACAATTTGGTGGGGCATGAAATCCAAGAGTGTGTGGAGTTCAGGGCCCTTGTACAAAACATGATGAACAATAAAGAAATGGAGTTTTATGAAGAAGCAAAAAACCCTAGAGAGAGAGATATATGTGCATCGGAGGGAGAATCGAGGGCACAGAATCAAACAGCTAACTACCTCGTGGTCATCATATCACGACCCAAAAATAATGAATCTAGAGTGCAAATGCCACTGAGGGTCATAATCCAACGACCTGCAGTCTTCCCCTACAAAGACAGCAAAAGGGTCCCATGGAATTATGACTGCAACGTGACGATTTCGGGAAAGGAAAGCCTGGCTGAAACTTCAAAAGAGGACTAAGATAGGGGCTCCTATACACGTAGCAGGAGACGTTACGATACAGCAAGTGAGAAGGCACAACCCGTAAAAGGAAAAGCTCCAGTGGTTGAAGAGCTGAAGGAAAAAGCGACTAAATCTGAACTTCCTGTCAATGAGCCAGTTAACGAGGATGAGGCTAAGGAGTTTTTAAAATTCCTAAAGCACATCGAATACAGTGTGGTGGAACAACTACGTAAACAACTAGCTCATATTTCGGTATTGGCCTTACTCCTGAGTTCAGAGGTCCACCGCAGCGCGCTGATGAAGGTCTTGAATGGAACATATGTTGCCAATGATATCTTCGTCAACAAGCTGGACATCTTGGTTAGCAACATAAGTGCCAACAACTATATCTTCTTCAATGACGACAAGATAGCACCCGGTGGCATGGGGTCGACTAAAGCTTTGCACATTACAATGCGCTGTAAGAGGTATACGCTGCCAGGCATACTGATTGACAATGGGTCAGCCTTGAACGTCCTGCCATTTACTACGCTAAACAGATTACCCATAGACAGCTCTCACATGAAGAAGTGCCAGAACATAGTTAAAGCATTCGATGGCACGGAGAGAAGGGTGATAGGTAGAATCGAAGTACCTCTTTAGATCGGGCCAAACACATATGAGGTGGATTTCCTAGTGATGGATATCAAGCCCTCATACAACTGTTTATTGGGAAGGCCCTGGATACATTCAGCTGGGGCAGTGCCTCCATCGTTCCATCAAAAGTTGAAGCTGGTATCAGAGGGGCAGTTGATAACGATTAATACTGAAGAAGATATCATTGCAACTGTAAGCAGTAATGCGCCCTATTTGGAGACAGATGATGAAGCAACCGAATGTTCATTTTAGCCTTTGAAATTTGTTAATGCGATGTTCATTGTCGAGGGAAACAAGATTCTGACGTCGAAATTGTCCAAAACTACGAGGATGAGCCTACAGTTGATGGTTGGAAAAGGGGCCCTACCCAGAAGATGACTTGGGAGACATCTCCAATGAAGGATTAAAACGCCGGCATTGAAGGACAAGAGAGACCGATTTGGCTTAGAATTTAAGCCAGATGCAAGACAAAGGAGAAAGCTGGAAAAAAAGTAAGAAAGAAGGAGAGTACGGTTGAAGGGGGAGGAAATCAAATGGGAGCCAATGATATTCCCTCATATATCGAAAACTTTTGTGTCCGGAGGAATCATTCATCCCGAGAGAGGCATGCCAATGAAAGAAGCCATAGAAGAAAGGTTGGAAAGCTTGCACATCAATGCCACATACGAAGAAGAGACTGAAGGAGAAAACTTGTCGGGCATTTGCCCCTACATACCTGGAAGTGTTCTAGATAACTGAACTGCGGAAGAGATTCCTGTAGTTTTTAGAACTGACTCAGAGTAATGTCCAAAACACACTAATTGCTCTAGGCCTAGGAGTAATAAGAATCTTTTGTGAAATAGACTTATGCTTAAAAAAGATATTTCAATGAAATGCACAGCTATTATCATTTTGAGCAGATATTCTTTCATTCTTTCAATTTCACTCATAATCATATTATAAAATGATTACTCTCGGATTCTTTTGTTCTTCAAACATTCTTCTAAATATTCTTTCATTCTTCATTCATAATCATACCATACAGATAAGTGTTCTTGAATTTTTTTGATTCTTTGTATCTTCCTTCATCCTCATAACAGGTCCCAGATATCAATGATACGAGTGACACTGCTAGTGGCTCAGAATCTCCTTTTGAGAGAGATATGTGTATGGAGGATTCTCAGGATTTCGAAGATGACCAAGGCTGTAACCTATCTCCCAATTTGTTGAGGATAGTAGAATGAGACGAGAAACAAATCTTACCTCACAAAGAATCAGTGAAAATTGTGAGCTTAGGAGAGGGACAAGAGGTGAAGATCGAAACTTGTATCACCATGGAGATGAAGCAAGACCTTATTGAATTACTTCAAGAATTCAAAGATGTCTTCGCATGGTCACACCAAGATATGCCTGAGTTGAACACTGATATCTTGCTAAAACACCGAAGAATGAGGCCCGACATCTTGCTAAAAATAAAAGAAGAGGTTTGAAAGCAGTTTGACGCTGGATTTTTAAAAGTGGTAAAATACTCAGATTGGGTAGCCAACATTGTCCCCGACCCTAAGAAAGATGGAAAAGTGCGAATATGTGTGGACTACAGAGATTTGAACAAAGCCAGCCCGAAAGATAATTTCCCACTGCCTCATATTGACACCCTAGTAGACAACACGATAGGACACTCACTGTTTTCATTCATGGACGGTTTCTCAGGATATAACCAGATCAAGATGCATCCTAAAGACATGGAGAAGACTACATATGTAACCATGTGGGGCACGTTCTGCTACAAGGTGATGCCGTTTGGATTAAAAAATGCGGGGGCAATATATCAAAGGGCCATGGTAACCCTGTTTCACGACATGATGCACGAAGAAATCAAAGTTTATGTCGATGATATGATCGCAAAGTCCCGAACTGAGAAGGAGCACGTACAAGTCTTGAGGAAGTTGTTCTCAAGGTTGAGGAAGTTCTAGCTAAAACTCAATCCAGCCAAATGTACCTTCGGAGCCAAGTCTGGAAAGTTGCTCGGATTCGTGGTTAGCGAGAAACGGATTGAGGTTGATCCAGACAAAGTCAAAGCCATACAAGAGCTATCTCTACCGCGTACCCAGAAAGAGGTTTGAGGCTTTCTAGAAAGATTAAATTACATTGCTCGGTTCATTTCACAATTAACTGAGAAATGTGACCCTGTCTTCCGCCTCCTCAAGAAACACAACCCAGGTGAATGGGATGAAGAATGCCAAAGGGCTTTCGACAAGGTCAAACAGTACTTATCCAACGCTCCAGTGCTGATGCCACCTAACTCCGACAAGCTATTGATACTGTATTTGACAATATTTGAGAATTCCATGGGATACGTACTTGGTCAGCATGATGAGTCAGGAAGGAAAGAAAAAGCTATTTACTATCTCAGTAAAAAGTTCACTGAATGTGAGACAAGATATCCACCGATAGAAAAGTTACGTTGTGCCCTGGTTTGGACAACCCGAAGGTTGAGGCAGTATATGTTGTATCACACTACTTGGCTCATCTCAAAACTAGACCCTTTGAAGTACATGATGGAGTCAACAACTTTAAATGGAAGGATGGCTGCAGATTCTGCTCTCTGAATTTGACATAGTCTATGTGAATCAGAAGGCAGTAAAAGGGAGTGCAATAGCATATTTTCTGGCCAGTAGAGCTTTGGAAGATTACGAGCCCTTGAACTTTGATTTCCCGAATGAAGACCTGATGTGTGTTTCTAGCACTGAAGAAGGTGCTCTGGAGGAACTTCCCTGGAAACTAAACTTTGATGGGGCGTCAAATGCTATGGGTAATGGAATCGGGGCAGTCTTGGTATCCCCAAATGGAGATCACTATCCATTTACTAGTAAATTGGATTTTGATTGTACGAATAACATGGCAGAATACGAAGTGTGCATCATGAGAATCCGTGCAGCCATAGAGCCCAAGATTAAAGTGCTAAAGGTGTATGGGGATTCTGCGCTAGTGATTTATCAACTCAAGGGAGAATGGGAGACCAGAGATTCCAAGTTGATCGATTATCAGAAACTTATCCTTGAATTGGTTAAAGAATTCGATGACATTACTTTCCACTACCTTCTACGGGACGAAAATCAGATGGCCGATGCTTTGGCCACCTTGACTTCCATGATCAAGGTGAACAAACAAGAAGATGTCAAACCCATCCAGATGAGCATTTATGAAACTCTAGCTTACTGTTACAATATTGAAAAAGATGACCACCCTTGGTATCATGATATATTGCAATACGTGAAGAATCGTGAGTACTCAGACTAGGCAAGTGAGAATGACAAAAGGACGCTGAGAAGATTGGCCATTGAATATGTCTTAGATGGGGAGATTCTATACAGAAGAAGAAAGGATCAAGCGCTATTAAGATGTGTAGACGCTGTAGAGGCTAAGAAAATCCAGGAAGAAGTCCATGAGGGCGTCTGTGGGACACACGCTAATGGCTTTACAATGGCCAGGAAAATTATGAGATTCAGGTATTTTTAGTCCACAATGGAGGGAGACTATGTCAATTACACCAAGAGATGTCATAAATGCCAAATCTATGTAGAAAAAATTCATGTGCCTCCTTCACCGCTGCATGTCATGACTTCCCCGTGGCCTTTCTCTATGTGGGGCATGGATGTGATTGGACCAATATCGCCAAAAGCTTCTAATGGGCATTGGTTCATCTTTGTGGTTATCGACTTCTTCACTAAATGGGTAGAAGCTGCCTCATATGCCAACGTTACAAAGTCGGCAGTGAGCAAATTCCTGAAAAAAGAGATCATATGTCGATATGGAATGCCGGAGAGGATCATATCTGAAAATACGTTAAACCTGAACAATAGTACAATAACGGAAGTCTGCAGTCAATTTAAGATCAGACATCACAACTCGTCACCATATCGCCCGAAAATGAATGGGGCAGTGGAAGCGGCCAATAAAAACATTAAGAAGATTGTGGGAAAGATGACTGAGACCTACAAAGATTGGCATGAGAAGTTACCATTTTCTCTCTTTGCTTATCGAACATCAGTCAGAACCTCAACTAGGGCAACGCCTTTTTCTTTGGTCTATGGAATGGAAGCGGTCTTTCCAATTGAAGTCGAGATCCTGTCCCTTTGAGTGTTGTCCAAACTAATGTTGGATGAAGCAGAATGAATCCAGTCTCGATACGATCAATTGAACTTGATTGAGGAAAAGAGGCTAAGAGCTATCCGTTATGGTCAGATGTACCAAAAACGAATGATGCGGGCTTATGACAAAAAGGTTTGCCCTAGAGAATTCCATGAGGGAGACCTGGTTTTGAAAAAGATCCTTCCTATATAGAAGGATTTTAGAGAAAAATGGATGCCTAATTGGGAGGGGCCTTACGTAGTGAAGAAAGCTTTCTCCGGAGGAGCATTGATTCTAGCCGAGATGGATGGTAAAAACTTGCCCAATCCTGTGAATTCAGATTCGATCAAAAAGTATTTTACCTAAAGAGGGAGAGGCCAAGGTGAAAACCCGCAAAGGGCACCTTGAGACCTTAAAAAAAATAGAGAGGCCAAGTGAAAACCCACAAAGGGTGCTTTGAAACCAAAGGGGTTTTTGAGTTGAAAACCTGAAAACGGGCAGTTCAAATTTTGAATATGGGGCATGTGGTCGTCTTGTCCTCCCAAATGAACAAGATAGA
This sequence comes from Gossypium hirsutum, assembly GCF_007990345.1. Taxonomy (NCBI): domain Eukaryota; kingdom Viridiplantae; phylum Streptophyta; class Magnoliopsida; order Malvales; family Malvaceae; genus Gossypium; species Gossypium hirsutum. Next base: position 26,958,898 of record NC_053433.1, on the reverse strand, counting down.
AGAACAGTACATCTTGAAACATCAACAAAATACGTGGGATCATCTGAACACACATTTAGTTTGAAAGAGCCTTTGAGAAATTGGAATAGTGAAGCTCGTGCTGCGATATCTGGGGCACCTTTTTCTCATTTTATTTTGTGCCTTAGCAGATTTGCTATCCTGTTTAATGTATTCACTTTGAGTTTTGCTCAATAAAATTCCATCTTGTCCATTATGATAGTCTCTTTTGAGCATTTTGTTGAAATCACGATTTTTGGACTTATAATATCCACACAAAAGAAGTAATGCATATTACTCTGGAAAGTTTCTAAATAGTACAAGGACCTGAAATAGGGCCACTAGTCAGAACTAATCAGACCCAAAAGTGGGAAACATTGGAAAAAGAATAGTCCAAATTGAGACTATTTCTTCAAATTCTTTGTCAAAGATAACGGCTAAGCAAGAAGATGCGATAGCACATCAATGATAGAACCCAGATGAACTATGAGTAATGATACCTTAAGCATTTAAAAAAGGAATTACTCTCATGACATTTCTACATTCATAATCATTCATTTAGTTAGGAGCACTTGATTCATTTTGACCATAGCATTCTAATTATTTGACACAAGCACCACATCTAGTTAGGAACACTTGATTCATTTCGATCATAGCATCCTAATTATTTGACATACGCATAGGCCTATGAAACTGATTCTACAGATCTTGTCCCTCTGAAGTTGCAGCGGAGCAGATCGAAGACGGTGAATCTAGTCTTCCTGAAGTCGCAGTGAAGCAGATTTAAGCCACCATCCTATCTCCCTAAAGTTGTAGTGGAGTAGGCTGAAGATTGTAGATCTTGCCTCCTTGAAGTTGCAGTGGAGCGAATCAAAAATGGTGAGTCTTGGCTTCCTGAAGTTACAGTGAAGCAGATTTAAGCCACCACCCTATCTCCTTAAAATTGTAGTGGAGTAGGCCGAAGATTGTAGATCTTGTCTCCATGAAGTTGCAGTGGAGCATATCGAAGTCACAATCCCTATCTCTCTAAAGTTACAGTTGAGCAGATTGGAGCAACAATTCCTATATCCCTGAAGATGCAGAGGATTGGAACAAAGCTACCTCGAAAAAAAGGATCCAAAGAAGTCATGATTTGGCGAGGCCGGGCAAATTGGTCCTTTTTGAAGTCTTTGCTCTATTCTCGTTACACGACAATGAGCAAAGAGGGGCAGCTGTAAATAAGACAATTTGCCCAGGCCCGAAGAAGAACCCAAAATACAAAATAATAAACAAAAAATTAATAGTCTATTAAAATGTCCTAATTACATGACCAATAACTAATACCCTAGCCCAAACTTATTACAAGCCCAAACCTAGACCCTACAACCCAAAAACAAAAAGTCAAGGCAGAACCCTAGCAGTTTCTGCTTGTGCCGCAGCAGCCTCAGCCTCCGTACGCCTCAGTAGCACCACACCCACGCCTCCGTATGCCAGTAAGCCTCGTACACGCCCCACGCACCCGTACCTGCAAAAAAAGGACGAACGCACAGCAAAACAAACAAAAAAACAACAAATAATATTGTATTTTTGATTTTTTTCTTTTTTCTTTACCCCTTCAGCTATAAAGCCAAGGAATTTCATCAGTTGTAAGGTTACAGAGGCATACGCGTAGTGAATACAAAAAGAAAAGCGATTAAAATCCTTAAAGGTATTTTTTCTCGAGTTTTTTTTTGAGTTCTTCCGTCGATCTTTCCTTTTAGTCACTCGTTTTGTATTTAAAAAAATCAAAAAAGAAGAAAAGGAGGCCTTACCTTGAAAACACGCCGTGAAATCCCTTCCTCTTCGTCGGAATCGAGGTGTAGAAGGGGTTTTAAGGCTGAAAAGGGCAACTCAAAGGCCTGAATGGGTTGGACACCGTTCATGGTGCCAGATTGGTGCCTAGAGGGGCTTTTAGGATTCGGCTGAGAAGTAAAATGGAGAGGCTAGGGCATTGCTAGGGTTCGGCTGAATGAAGGCAACATTTAGCCTTATAAGAAAACAAAAACGGTGCCGTTCAAACCAAATGCAGTGGTTTAAAAATGACGTCGTTTGGAAGCCATACCTGATGACCCAACCCGAGTACCCTCAGGACCCGCGTATTTTCGCGGAGAAGGGTTATTTCGTGTTTAGTCCTTCCTGTCCGTGCTATTATTTAATTGAGTCCCTTTTATATTTTCCTTCGTTTTAATTCTTTACCCAAGATTTGTCTACGATTTTAATTTAGCCCATAATTGAACGCTGCGTTTTCGCATTTGGGACAATTGCCTTCTTAATCCTCAAACATTTGTGCGTGTTGTGTCTTAATCCTTAGTCATGCTTTATTACTTCGTTTGTTTGTAAATTTTCCTTTTAGTTTCATTTTTGTTTCAATTGAGTCTTTTTATCTATTCATTATATTTTAGCATTTTTTTATTTGAACCCTTTTTTTATTTCTGAAAATTTATTTGTTGTTCATCATTTAATATCTTATCCTGAAGTATTTTATTAAGTTTTGCATGGTCCTAGTTTGTTATCCATACTTTCATTCATATACATGTATATATATATCTATATATGTAAATATATATATCTATTTTTTAAATTTGTTTGTTTAAAATGTTTTTTTATATACACAAATATATGTATACGTATTTTATAATAAAGTTAATTTTATTTCATGTATACTAATAAACTCATATTATTTTACATATAATTCCTCTTAAATTTATTCTTATATTTTATTATACGATCGTACATAATATATCTTTTAAATCATTATTATCGTAAGTATATATATATTTATTGATGCCTATGTTTAATCTATATGCATTTCTAAATCTATACACTTTATACATATAGTTTTCTTACATATATAAGCATGTTCTTAAATCCATTGCGTAATTCATAATAAAATTAATTCAGTCCTATACATGTTATCATTTCTATGTCATTTTACATGTACTCGCTTTTAAATTTATATGTATATATATTAATACACTAATTACTTTAATAGATTTTTCTATTTAAAACACTTCTTGCTTTATGATTTATCAAGTATTATATTTATGTATATATGAAACTATTTTAGGAACTTCATCTTTATAATTTAAAAATTATTATTTTTGAATGTTTCTTTATATTATTACTTTTGTGTTTTATATAGTATCTTATTTAAATGTTTTGATATAAGGGTATGTATATAATTTTTAGACTAACTTAATATATATATTATTAATCTCATGATATTTTTACAATAAATATGTACATATGTTTTATAAATCTATTTTGTGTATTATATCTTGTCATGTATCTTTATTATTCTTTCGTATTATATATATTATTTAAGTTATCATGTATATTGTCAATTTTTAAATAAATTTATGTTTAAAACATTTTACATGTAATTTGATTCAAATTTTTATTCTATAATATCTATTTCAAAAATTATATATCCTCAGTTTTTATGCAAATTTGTCAACATTGTATATTATGTGTTCATTTATTCGTCATTGTTTTAAGAAATGCCTTATATCACCTTAACTTCAAATTGCTACTTTGTTCTATACATCTTGCATTGATAGCTTTATATTATTCCATGTATATTATCGTTGTATATTATTCATTCATTTTATTGTTATATCAATTGCTCCATCCATGTTTGGAAGTTCGATTACATTTGTCTTAGATTAGCCTTGCTTGATTATTAGTTTGTTAATTGGCATTGTATCTCATATGTGTGTATTATCCCTTATCATTGTTTTCCACTTGGTTTACGGAATGTGGTTTTATAAAGTCCAAATCTTTAAGATTAATTTCGTTTTATTTCAAATCGCATTAACGCGTTTTAAGCTATTTTTATAATTACTCATTTAAAATTTCTTTAAAATGAAGGCAATGCTCGATGTTTGGCAATTCGGGAATCGTGCCCTATCGTGCTGGATTGCGATTTCTCGTTTGTTCAAAAAAATCGAATATTCCTTTGGGATTACACTCATATTTTTAAAAAATTCTTTAAAACGAATGCAATACTCGGTGTTTGGAAATTTGGGAATCGTGCCCTATCGTGCTGGATTGCGATTTCTCGTTTGTTCAAAACAATCGAATATTCCTTTGGGTTTTTACTCATGCTTTAAAAAACTCTCCAAAACGTAGGTAATGTTCGATGTTTGGCAATTCAGGGAATTATGCCCTATTGTGCTGGGTTGCAATCTCCTATTTGTTCAAAATAATTGAATATTCCTTTAGAATTTCACTCATGTTCTCAAAATTCTAAAATAAGGCAATGTCCGATGTCTAGAAATTCAAGGAGTCGTGCCCTATTGTGCTGGGTTTCGATTTTCTTGTTGGACTAAATAATTGGACATCCTTTCACGGTTTCCAACATATAAACTTCTCGAAACTCAAAATTTCTCGTGTTTCGAGGGTATAAAGGATTGTGTCCAATCCTGCTGGATGTGATGTTGCATTCCTTTGAAATAAGAGAATTTTGACGACCAACTCGGGCTATTCAAATGTTTATAAAAGGGATCACATTTCGAAAACATTTTTAAATCTTAGACATAAGGACAACATTCAATTGATTTGGTACCAATTTTGGGCGTAATGAGGGTGCTAATCCTTCCTCATATGTAACCGATTCCCGAACCCATTTTCTCAAAAATTCGTAGACCAAAATCGTAGTTTTAGTAAACTAAAATGTTTTATTAAAATGGCCAAAATTCTTGGTGATCCAATCACACCTAAACAAAAAAGATTGGTGTAGACTCCATTTCCGTTTATAAAAAGTCAATTCCCCGTTTTTCATTAATTTTAAAATTTTGAAAGCTGGTTTCCACATAGGGTTTTTAAGCTTTCCAAGCTCAATAGTAAGTGCTCCCAAGCCCCGTTTTTCATGCTCTTCGTATTTTTGAAATCCCGGTAGCTTGCTCTATCCATTTCTACCCATATTTCATGCTAGAGTTAATGCTTAAAAATTTACCCATGCATGAGTTGCTTGTATTTTGATGGATTGTGGAGGAATATGAAAGATGAATGTGTATTAAACATCTTTTCCTAGTTGATTTTCATGAAAAATCCTTATAGGGACTATTTCGCAAAAGATGTAAATGTGTGGTAGAAATGAGAAAATAATGGAAAATGTGGGCTACCATAAGAAGGAAAAGTGTTCGGCTAGGCTTAGGTAAGATAGAAAGTGCATGTGTTTCATTATACGAGCCTAGGGACTAAATTGTGAACGGTTAGGGGCAAAACGGTCATTTGGACTGAGGTAGATATTAAACTTGAAATGTATAATGTGGTGTAGTAATGAGTTAAATTTTATTGTTATAGACCCAGAGAAACAAATTCCGGAGGTCGATCGAGGTAAACGCAAGGTTTCAAAATAGCCAAAACACAACTCCGAAAAGAATACCAGGTAAGTTCAGATAACTTAAAGTAAACCCCTAATATGCATAATTGAATGATTTATGAATGCATGATGATTCCATTTATTATTATCATGAAATATGATAAACCGTAAATTATACATATTTTTACCCCATGTTTAATGCATTTTATAGATGATTTCTCATTAGAATTGGTGAATTCGATGCTCCTAATGGTTTAATTTCATGTTTTGTACTCAGGAGAGCACCAAGAGTCAAAAGGAGTCAAAAACGAGCCAAAAAGGGACAAAACGGACCATATCGAGAAGATGACACGGCCTAAGCCTTGCCACACGGGCAGCTCACACGCTCGTGTCTTTCGAGGGTGTCGACCAAGGCTTTCACGATTCACACGGCCTGGCCATTGACCCACACGGCCGTGTGCAATTTAACGGATCGAACACGGTCTGACAACCACACCACACGGTCGTGTCACAAGGGTGTGTCCCTACTGAGCCCAAGTTAAGTCCAATTTGGAAAAGGCCACTTTAAAGGGTTTTTAGGCATTCTAAAGCCTATAAATACGCACTAGATGAGGAGAAAATGGGAGATGGAGAAGAGGGGTAAGGAATTACCCCAAGGAAGTCAATTGATCCATCTCAGAAGTCGGATTCATCATCAAGACTGAATATCTCTCTTCAATTCCCCTTCAGAAGTTTTGGGTTTTCTTTATGTTTTGTATTCTTTATTCTTTTAAGATGTTTTCTTATTTAGTTATGAACTAAATCCCCTAAATACCTAAGGGGAATGAAACCTAAGACGAATCTTGTTATTATTTTCTGAATCGTATGATAAATATTTAACTTGTTCTTAATTATGTGTTCTTAATTCTTGTTTTGATATCCCAGGATATTGATTCAAGACACGCTCTTATTCAGAGGAGGAATAGACCCTGTCTAAGAGTACATTTTCCATAATTAAGCGGAGTTGATTGTGCGCCTAGAAATAGGGTGACAAGATTTTGCCGGATTAGGGTGAAACCTAATAAGGGGACCCATAGATCGAGTTAATGCAACCCTAGAGTGTTAATTAGAGAAAAGTCTCGGTTATTCAATCTAGGGATTAGATGTTATTAGTCTTGAATAGGGATAATAATATAACTTAGGGATCTCTACGGAACAAGTTGAATGAATAAATCGTCTGATTCGAAGCCAGAATAACAAGTAAAGTCTAGGTGGATTTTTCCTTAGGTATTGTCTCAAGTCAAAAGATTTTCCCAAAAGCAATTCCCCAATTCTTTTTCTTTGTGCGTTCTTAGTTTAAATAATTAGTTAATTAAAACAAACCCTTTTATTCTTAGGTTAGATAATAAAAAGATAGTTATTACTAGTACTTTTGGTTCCCTTGGGTATGATATCCCGGTCTTGCCATTACTATACTATTGTTCGATAGGTGCGCTTGCCTTTTCGTCGTGATAATAGTTAGTCTAGGTTTGATCTTCATTATAAATATTTATTACTTGTTACGAATCACGCGATCAAGTTTTTGGCGCCGTTGTCGGGGAACTAAAATATTAGGAACACAATTTTTATTACTTTAGCCATTTATTTTTCTTGCAATTTTATTTTATTTTATTATTTATTAATTTACTTTTTCTCTCTCTTGGCATGTTTTTATAGTTTATGACTAGGAGAAACCCATCAGGACCATTACTTTTTGATGAAGAAATTGATCGCACAGTTCGTAGAAATCAAAGAGAAATAAGGCATAGTTTACGATATATGGAGAACGAGCGAGAAGACGATACTCAAACCCCAACCGAAGAGATGGTCGAAAACCCAGGCGATCAGCTGCCACTTGCAATTGCAGCTAATCAAAATCCTGCTCCACGTACTATGAATGACTATGCTAAACCTTCTTTAACAGGAACTGAGTCTAGTATAGTTAGACCTGCTATTGCTACGAATAATTTCGAACTAAAACCTAACACAATTCAGATGATACAGCAGTTTGTTTAGTTTGATGGTTTCCAGGATGAGGATCCCAACACGCACTTGGCGAATTTTTTTGAATTTTGCGATACATTCAAAATCAATAGCATTTCTGATGATGCCATTCGTCTTCGATTATTTCCCTTTTCATTGAGAAAGAAAGCCAAGTAGTGGTTGAACTCGTTAGCACGAGGGTCTATCACTACTTGGGAACAAATGACTGAGAAATTTTACTAAAATATTTTCTTCCAGCTAAAACGGCTAAATTACGAAATGATATCTCTTCTTTTGTGCAGATGGATTTAGAAACACTTTACGACGCATACAAGGACTTACTGAGAAGGTGCCCTCACCATGGGTTGCCGCTTTGGCTTCAAGTACAAACATTCCACAATGGTCTAAATCCCTCGACTCGGCAAATGGTTGACGCAGCTACTGGCGGAACCATCAACAACAAAACACCCGAAGAGGCTTATGAATTCATTGAAGAAATGTCACTGAATAACTATCAGTGGCAAGTCATGAGAACTAAGCCAACAAAAACAGCCAGCGTTTATAACATCGACTCAGTTACTATGCTGTCAAATCAGGTACAACTTCTCAATAAAAAGATTGATAGTTTTCTTGGTTCTACGTAGGTACATCCAGTAATGAGGTGTGACTCAAGCGGAGGAGGTGTGCATACAGAATATCAATCCTTCAAACCCACAACCGAAGAGGAACAAGTCAACTAAATGGGTAATAATAACTTTAGATCTCAAAATGACCCATACAGTAATACATATAATGCAGGTTGGAGGAACCACCCAAATTTCTCCTAAGGTGGTCAAGGAAATCAAAAGCCACAAAATCCTCAGGGTTTTTAACAGCCACCTTATCAACAAGAGAAGAAACCAAACCTTGAAAAGATGCTTTCTAAATTCATCTCAGTGTCAGAAACCCGTTTCCAAAATACCGAGACAGCACTTAAAAATCAACAAGCATCGATCCAAGGACTCGAAATTCAGATAGGCCAGCTGTCCAAACTAATCTTCGAATGACCACAAGGTAGCTTACCAAGTAATATTGAACCTAATCTGAGGGAACACCTCAATGCAATTAGCACTCAAAATAAGGACGGACTCATTGCACCCGAGCCAGAAATACAGCAAAACAACGCGATGAACAAAGGACGAGAAGAGGTAAACAATAATGATCCCAAACAGGTAAGTATGAATCATGAACCACGTGTGCCATATCCTAAAGCGATGACGAAAGACATAATAGAAGAACAATTCGGTAAGTTTGTCAAACTCTTAACGAAATTAAATATTAACTTACCCTTTATTGAAATTCTTTTGTAGATGCCCAACTTAGCAAAATTCTTAAAGGAACTTCTGAGCAATAAAAGGAAATTAGACGCTACATTGAATGTGGAACTCAATGCAGTCTGCTCAGCTATTCTAACGAATAAGCTACCTAACAAATTGAAAGATCCAGGGAGTTTTACAATTCCTTGCTTAATTGGTAGTTTATCTGTGAATAATGCTTTAGCTGATCTATGGGCAAGTATAAATGTTATGCCTTATAAAATGTTTAAACGACTCGGTCTCGGTAAACCCAAATAGACTAGGATGAGCATACAGTTGGCTGACAAAATAGTTAGATTTCCTAAGGGTATTATTGAAGATGTTCTCGTTAAAATTGATAAGTTTATTTACCCAGTAGACTTTGTCGTCTTAGATATGGATGAGGATAACGAGGTACCTTTAATTTTAGGACGACCCTTTTTAGCAATTGCCAGAACCATTATTAATGTAGGCATAGGAGAGCTAACACTTCGTGCAGGTGACGTCGCAGTAACACTTCAAGCACGCGACTCAGTCAAAACCTCTAAAACTCAAGATAACACTATAAAACATGTCGATGATAAAACTAGTACTCAATCATCCTTGCAGGAACCCCCTCGAACCAAGACAACGGAGATAGTGCACTATTATCATGTAGAGAACAAAGACACCCATGAGGAACGAAGGCTTCAAATAGAGGAGCTAGATGAATGCAGAGCACACAAACCGAGAACACGTGATAAACTGAAACTATACCAAAACAAGCCCGATACCTCTCCTAATCAACTTTAGGTTGGCGATAAAGTCTTACTGGATGCCACAGATCCCCACATTGTCACTACCACACCAAATGAGGAAATCCCTCTTACGGTACTCAGTATTTTCCCATTTGGTACGGTTGAGGTGAGTCATCCCAAGTTCGGCACTTTTAAGGTAAACAACACCCGGTTAAAACCTTATTTTAAGATTGACAGCAGGAATGAGGAGTATGAACTCCTCAAACCACCATGATAAATCAACAGAGAGGTAAGTCGAACTTAGACTATAAATAAGCACTTCTCGGGAGGCAACCCGAGCACTAACATATTTTGATATCCTTATTTTTAATTTCTAACACTTCGAATCTTTAACTTAGTCTTTGAATTGAAAAGTTTTTCAGCACACACGGCCAGGCACACGGGTGTGCCCACAACCGTGGCCAAACATGGGAAGAGACACGACCGTACGATACGGCCGTGTTGAAACAGGATATGATTTCCCCAAAACACGGGGTGCGATAAATCCCCACGATCGTGCGACATGGCCGTGGGTGAACTTGATAGGAAAAACACGGGCGTGGGGATAGAAAACGACGGTCGTGATAGGGACAAGGCTCGATTCTGTTTCTTTGACACGGGCGTGCGACACGCCCATGCCATTCAGCCGTGTACAACAATACACGAGCGTGCTACCATAAAACACGAGCGTGGAAGAAGCGAGCAAAACTAGGCACGGCCGTGCGACCTAGCCATGTTTGACACACGCCCAAGACACACGGGCTCATCCTCATAAGTACACAGGCGTTGCCCTAGGCCGTGTAGCCCTCCTCTATATAAGCAAATCACTGTTCATTTTCTTCTTCCTTTCAAAAGCCCTAGTCGAAATCTCCCCTTCTCCACTCCCTGATCCCTATTCTCAGCCACCACTACCTTCTCATCCAATTCATGTGGCAGCTTCATATGCTAACACCTCTAAGCACCTCACCCAATTTGAGCTTCAGTGTTTTCAACAATTTGACAACATTGATGCTACTCTACTTGTCAGCACCTTCCCATCTCATCGCCAGTCCCGCCTTGCAATCCATCCAGCGATGAAGATGTTTAGAAATATTTATTTATTATTTTCTGTTTTTACTTATTATTGAAACTATTTCTATTATTTTTATTAGATTTTAGAATTTGATTTTTACTCTTTATTTCGGTTATTTCTTTTTGAATCCTTATACTTCCTACTATCTCCTAAAAAGTTCCTGATTTTATCACAGTTATATAGAACTCCTAAGCTCATCATCACATAGGAACTACAACTCCACCGGGGAAGGTTCTCTACGACTGCCATGTCCTGCTCGACGACGACCATAGCTACCACTAGATATAATATTCTTTTAGCACAGGACTTATGGCCTAATGAACCTCTACAACTGTCGAAGTATCCTTCTCCACTCTCAAATCGATCACTCTCCAAAACTCTAAGTTCGAGAAATTCATCATACAGGAAGTTTCACTTCTCTCCCTATCTTATTTTTATTCTCTAACATCTATCATTGTACATTGAGGGCAATGTACATCTTAAGTGTGGGGGGGTATTTATTTCACTATCAGAAAAAGATCCCTGAATAATCACCTTGTTCTCATGAAAAACTCGCATATCATATTTAGGATAAATTTTAATTGATTTATGATTTTGATTGATATATCTTGAATTAAAACATAAGGATTTATGCATTGATTATTTAAACTTTAAGACATTAGAGAATCAAGCATGAGAAGTTGATTTTTAAGAAATTAAATTATAGGTTGTTTCCCCAAGTCTAGGTATTACTTTGAACTAGAATTCACGAGTCTAAACATCAAAAAACCATAATTTTTTGTGAGATTTTTGAGCCTTTTGAGGATCTATTCATCCTTTCAAGCTCACTTTTATTATTGCTTTGAGTGCGTCAGTATTGAATTGTTATTCTAGAACTTGCTTGATTATGCATGTCGAGACCACACCATTTGATTTGATATTTCAAAATGATTAAGGCACTTAGGATTAACCCACTCATGCCATGAAAAGCCTACCTCCACGATTAACCCCTAGTAAACCCCCTTGAACCCAACAAACCAATTCTTTTATTACACTTAATATTAACCTTTAACCCATTATTGTTGAAATCCCCTAAATTAATCCCTGTTTTTGTCGAGATTTGAGTTGAATGGATTGCCTAGCTATGTTTTGTTCTTGATATTTAGTATATATTATTTAACTTGTTCTTAAAAAAAAACACAACTATGTATGTATATCTGTAATTTCATATTCTGAGAGAAGCTCTATTGTATGCAAGTGAAGATTAACTCCTTTTCTAGTTAGGAAACTTTTCAATTCAATCTCGATTCTAGCCCTTTCTTTCAGCTTGTGACCACACCCCCTAACCAAGCCTCATTACAACCCTCTAAAGACCTTTTGATTGATGTATCATCTTAAGTTAAAGTGGTGGAGATTTGATTTTCATGCAAGCCTATGGTAATGACTTTCCATTATTGACTATTGAGTGCTTCCTTTATTGTCCTTAAAACACCTCGAATGATTTGAGTGAATCTTTAGTGAGGATGTAAAACTCTGTGATATTCTGAATTAAAGGTAATTACTTAGATGAGAGAAGACACCTATATTTTCGAGATAAAATGCTCAACTTGGAATGATTGAAACTTTGATGTTCTTTTAGTTAAATTCTCAATGTATGATTACCTATGGATTAATTTGAGATATTATTGATAGAAATTATAAGTTGAGAAGGATTTATTTTGATTATGAGTTAAGAATTTTGCTTGAGGACAAGCAAATGCTTAAGTGTGGTGGTATTTGATAAACCGTAAATTATACATATTTTTACCCCATGTTTAATGCATTTTATAGATGATTTCTCATTAGAATTAGTGAATTTGATGCTTCTAATGCTTTAATTTCATGTTTTGTACTCAAGAGAGAACTAAGAGTCAAAAGGAGCCAAAAATGAGCCCAAAAGGGACAAAACGGTCCAAATCGAGAAGATGACACGGCTTAAGCCTTGCCACATAGGCAGCTCACACGCCCGTGTCTTTCGAGGGTGTCGACCAAGGCTTTCACGATTCACACAGCCTGGCCATTGACCCATACTGCTGTTTGCAATTTAACAGATCAAACATGGCATGGCAACTACATCACACGGTCGTGTCACACGAGTGTGTCCCTGTTGAGCCCAAGTTAAGTCCAATTTGGAAAAGGTCACTTTGGAGGGTTTCTAGGCATTCCAAAGCCTATAAATATGCACTAGAGGAGGAGAAAATGGGAGACGGAGAAGAGGGGTAAGGCATTACCCCAAGAAAGCCGATTGATCCATCTCAGAAGCGGGATTCATCATCAAGACAGAAGATCCCTCCTCAATTCCCCTTCAGGAGGTTTGGGTTTTCTTTATGTTTTGTATTCTTTATTCTTTTGAGATGTTTTCTTATTTAGTTATGAACTAAATCCCCTAAATACATAAGGGGAATGAAACCTAAGACGAATCTTGTTATTATTTTCTGAATCGTATGATAAATATTTAACTTGTTCTTAATTATGTGTTCTTAATTCTTGTTTTGATATCCTAGGATACTGATTCAAGACACGCTCTTATTCAGAGAAGGAATAGATCCTGTCTAAGAGTACATTTGCCATAATTAAGCAGAGTTGATTGTGCGCTTAAAAATAGGGTGACAAGATTTTTCCGGATTAGAATGAAACCTAATAAGGGGATCCATAGATCGAGTTAATGCAACCCTAGAGTGTTAATTAGAGAAAAGTCTCGGTTATTCAATTTAGGGATTAAATGTTATTATTCTTGAATAGGGATAATAACATAACTTAGGGATCTCTATGGAATAAGTTGAATGAATAAATCATCCGATTCAGATCCAGAATAACAAGTAAAGTCTAGGTGGATTTTTCCTTAGGTATTGTCTCAAGTCAATCGATTTTCCCAAAAGCAATTCCCCAATTCTTTTCTCTGTGTGTTCTTAGTTTAAATAATTAGTTAATTAAAACAAACCCTTTTATTCTTAGACTAGATAATAAAAAGATAGTTATTACTAGTACTTTTGGTTCCCTTGGGTACGATATCCTGGTCTTGCCATTACTATACTATTGTTCGATAGGTGCGCTTGCCTTTTCATCGTGATGATAGTTAGTCTAGGTTTGATCTTCATTATAAATATTTATTACTTGTAACGAATCACGCGATCAAAATATCATAGAAATACATATTTGATGGTAACATGTGAAAAATGTCTTGGATGAGGTTGACAAAGGAAATTCGATGGATAAACCCTCATTGATATGTGTAAAGAGATCTTGCATGTGTTGCAGTAAGGATTTAGCCCGGACGGGTAATTCATGATCTCAAGTATGAAAAGGATCTAGCTCGGATGAATGTTTCTTGAATGATCAAGCCTCCCAAAGAATATGTGTGCATTATGGATTTAACCCAGATGGGTAATCCGATTAGGGTTTGAATTTAGCCTGGACTAGTAATTCAGGTCCAAGCTCATTAAGGGTGTTTGTTATTATAAGGGATTTAGCCTGGATTGGTAATCCTGACATCACCTTATGAGTCCATGATATAATGGATTTAGCCTGGACTGGTAATCCTGCCATGAGATGTGAGGTTCGCGGGAGTGCATATATGTGAAATGATCATTCGTAAGAATTGACAGATAATGGGTATTCCATCTAGATTTCCTAAAAACTCAACGGGATTAATATGATGTGTGTCAAGAAGATGATGAATGATGAGCTCATCTACATAAATTACATGATGCTTTGTTATGTAACTAACTCATTGATTGAGTGCATGTTATAGGGAATCGTTTCATAATTGATGATGTCATGATTTAAATATGGATGTGTGCTAATTACTCAGTAAGTTTACTTTCCGGTTATTCGAACTTACTAAGAATGTAAATGCTTACCCCTCTCTTTTTCCCTGTCTCATAGAGCTCGAAGACTCGAAAGGATTGGAAGACGATTGGAGAGTCAACACACTATCAACTAGACAAGCTTTGGTATAAAGAATTTGTTTGTTTTGTTCAATGGCATGTATAGTATTTTTGAGTATGTTGTTATATGTGTCATTTGATTTGCCAAATGAAGGCATGTAAAAATATGTTTATTTCTTTGTATATGGCCACAAAAATTGGCTTTATTGAAGTAGGCCATGACCAACGAATTTATGCATGGTTTTATTTACAAGTGATGGGTCGTTACCAATTGGCAATGAGTCACATGAACGAGCCAATTTTGGATGAATTAAAGTGACATGGGAACCCATAAACACTGAGTGGGAAATAACTTATCATGTATAAAACCAATGATATGAGGTTTCCATACACCTAGTTTAATCAAGATTATTTACAAGTGTATAATTGTGTTTTACTTTGAATTTGGTAACCACTAAGCACAAGTAGTAGAAAGAGGTGACTAGAGGCTTGGAAAATAGCCTATTAGAGTCCACATGGTTAGACACACAGGCGTGTGTCTAGGCCGTGTGTGACACATGGTTCCCTCCCATGGGCAAGTGCTATGGCCGTGTGTCCCCTGCACTTAAAATTTTAGCTCAAAGTTGTACACGGGTAGGCCACACAGGCATGCACTATGGCCGTGTTAAAAAGACAGTGTCGTCTACGGGCAGGCAGCACGGTTGTGCACCATGGCCGTGTTGATAAGTTAGTATTGCCCACTGCTGAAGGGCATGGGCGTGCCCCAAGTCACACGAGGGTGTGAATCCACACGGCCTACCTACATGGGCGTGTGACACTTTATGATAAGGAAAAAAATTTCCTAAGGAGCCCAAGGTTTATCGAACTACCGAAATTTTTCTCGCACTGCCTCTAGGTATGTTATAGGCCTCGAAGGCCTATATAAGGGACGATTTGTTCATGGATGAAAAGCTTAAAATTTGAGTAAAACTTGGTGACCCAATTTGGTACGTTTCGAAATGTAAAGTCCTAGTAATGCCTCAAACCCTATCCCGACGTCGGGTATGGGTGAGGGGTGTTACAAATGAACTATCTGGCTCTTCTGAATTAACCCGAAGAGTTTCACCATTTTCACATTTCAACTCAATGAATTTCTTTCCACAATTCCCTATCACATCATCTGTAGTCAACCAATCCATACCAAGAATCACATCAAATTCATCAAACGACAATAGCATGAGATCGGCCGGGAAACAGTGACCTCTAGTCATCAAAGGGCAATTTCTACATACTTTATCTACTAATACATGCTTGCCTAATGGATTTGATACTTTAGTCATACATTTTGTAGATTCTATAGGCATACTCATACTAGGCATCAATTTCATACAAACATATGAATGGGTCGAACCCGAATCAATCAAAGCAATAACTCTAGATCAAACCAATAACTCTAGTATCATGGAGAGAAAATGTACCTGTAATCACATCGGGGGAGGATGCCTCTTCGCGAGCACAGATAGCATAGGTCCTCACAGGTGCTCTAACATCTGGCCTCACTGCTGAATCTCTAGATGCACATTTATTACTTGCCCCAGCTCCCAGATTTCTCAGTGTTCTGCCTCTGATAGGAGCGTTGCCTGATCTTACACTTGGTATTGCTTCTCTTTTAATCATCTTGGGACACTCCCGAATAAAATGGTCTGGTGCACCACATCAGAAACAACCTGTCCCAGTTGCTCGATGCTAACCTCGAACATCGGGGACACTCTAGTCTATTAGGCTGAACACTGTCAACACTTGCAATCGAAGTGGTCTAAGCTTTCAGACTCGTAAATCTTCTGCCTCTGTTTCGACTAAAATATCTAGCTAAAAAATTAGATCTAGTGGAGAACTCTCTAGGCCTCTTGGATGTAAACTGAAATGACTTGCTCATTAGTCTTTTCTTTGTGTCTTATGTCTCAATTTCAACTTTGCCCTTTCTTTTTGACAGCTCCTCTGCCTCACAAGCTCTCTCAACTAGGACAACAAACTTTTTTATTTCTAGGACACCAACCAAAAATCAGATATCATCATTAAGCCCATCCTCAAATCTTTTGCACATAATAGCCTCTGTAGACACACACTCTCGAGCACAATTGCTGAGTCTAACAAACTCACGCTCAAATTCGATCATTGTCATATTGCCCTGTTTCAACTCTAGAAACTCTTTTCTTTTCTGGTCAACAAACCTATGATTGATGTACTTTTTACGGAATTCCTCCTGAAAGAAATCCCAAGTGACTTTCTCTTTCGGTACAACTGATACAAGTGTCTTCCACAAATGGTAGGCCGAATCTCCAAGAAGTGATACAACACATTTCATACATTCCTCAGGTGTGCAGGATAACTCATTAAAGACTCTGATAGTATTCTCGAGCCAAAATTTTGCCTTTTCTGCATCATCATCTTTTGTAGCTCAAAACTCTTCGGTTCATTGTTTTCTGATTTTATCAACTGGTGGCTTTGCTCTTATAACCGTACTTGTGATTGGGGGAGCTACATGGATGGTCTGATGATCATGAGGGGGTGGAGGTCTAACAGCCGGATTCATACGAATGAACTCGGCAAACCATTCATTCATAGCTTGTAAGAAGGCTTCTCGAGCCCCTTCTCCCTGACTAACTGTAACGGGCCTTTCACTACTATTTGGTGGCACTGTCCCTTCTGCGAGAGCTGGTGCGTTACTCTTTACATCATTTGCACCAGCTTGTTCGGGATCTAAAACTATAAAAGAAAACATTTTAAAATCGTCAGGAGTCGTCACACTATCAACATATAAGTATGACATGTATAGCTAGACTCTTACTCATACTAAATATTCTGAGAACCGACTAAACCTTTGCTCTGATACCAATAAATGTAACACCCCTTACCCGAGACCATCGCCAGAGTCGAGGACAAGGCGTTACCAGACTTAGCTTACAAATTCGGGGCATAAAAATTTGCTTTTACAATTAATATAGTTTCATTCATTCATTATGTCCCTAAAAAGGGTCCTCGAGACCCTAAAACATGAAATTGAAATGGTTCGGGAACAAAACGGAATCAATAAAAATTTTTCGATCACTTAAACAAATCAAAACAATTTATTTCATCTTTCATAAATAAACTGTCCATCTGTGTCATAGTCACTAAATAAATCATAACTCGGGTTACAAAACTCGAAATTCAAATTTATAAATTTTATCTGAAACTAGGCTTGTATATCTTCTTACTAATTTTTTTTCAGAATTTTTGGTCTAGCAAATTAGTATAGTTTATTAGTTAAAATTTCCCTTGTTTCAGTGTTTGGCTGCTTTGACCTCTGTTCACTACGAATTAATCTTCTCCCTATACAGAATTCAAATAACATGTCCTTTATTTATCTTAAAAGTAGACTCAATAAGGAATCTATACATATAAATTATAACTCTAATTATTTTTGTACAATTTTTAGTGAATTTTTAAAGTCAGAATAGGGGATTCAGAAATCACTCTGACCCCGTCTCACAAAAATTTAAATATATCATAAAATATAACTCTTTTATTTACTCTGTTTCTTTCATATGAAAATAGACTCAATAATCTTTAATTCTATATCTCATTCACTATCTAAATCCATTTCTAGTATTTTTAGTGATTTTTAAAATTCACATCATTACTGCTATCCGATATTGTTTTAAAGCTAATTTCTCCTTTTTCATGATTTCCATGGAATAACTAGCATTTAGGCATACATAACACCAAACATGTCCTTGATTAGCCATTCCAATAGCTAATCATTATCAAGCATTTACATACCATTTATTAGCCATATCATAAGATCATACACACAAAATGGCTACGATGCTATACATGCCATACTCAAAATGAAATGTCTAGCTATACCAAAATAATCCTTGTGATAGTGTGCCTGGACCTCTGACGTACTTTACGATCCCTGAGTTAGCTTGACAAAATTATAAAAAGAAGGAAAATAAAGGGGGTAAGCATTAAGCTTAGTAAGTTTGCATGCAAATAAATAACAACATTCATAAGAATTATCTTACTACTCATGATACTACTTAATGTAACTTCATTAATTGTCATAGACATATTTTAAACTTCTTCACTTACTTACTTAAATACTTACTTACTTAATCAAATTTATTAATACATTTTACTTACCTTTTTCCTTATCAAGCATACATGAACATTATATAGTTACCTTTGCTCTTCTAACATCAACTTGTCTTACCCTTTTTAGTATAACTCGTCTTACCTTACCTTACCTTGATATTCTCTTTAAATTTTCCCGTTGAACCACTTGGAATACTAAGGATACACGGGTACCTTACCATTGCCATGACTTTTCATGGTCTTACGTGGTATCCTTTTGAAACTTACCATTGCCATGTCCGACATGGTCTTACATGGTATCCTTGCCTTATGAACTCACCAATGCCATGCCTTGGCATGGTCTTACATGAGACCTTTGCCTTATAGAAACTTATCAATTCCATGGCTTGACATGGCCTTACATGATATCCTTGCCTTAGAAACCTTACCAATTGCTATGCCTTGGCATTGTCTTACATGGTATCCTTAAACCCTAATGTCATGACATTTGTATCCTACACATTCCTAAGGTTCAACTAGGACTTTCTGAAATTACTTCTCCGTCAATTCATGCTTGAGTCTTCTTTGAATAATTTCATAAAATAAATTTACACATGCTGGAAATTAACAACATTAACATAAAATAATAGAATATTGCATTTATTTACCGCAAACTTACCCCGAAACAAAATACAATCAACTATATCGATTTAGTCCACTATCTTTTTCTTTCCCTGGTCTAACTCCAAATTTCATTCTTCTTGATCTATAATAACAAATTTAGCTTATTTAATACTCACATTTATTAAAACAGTCCTTGACTCAAACTTTGGCAAAATTACATTTTCCCCTAAACTTTTACATATTTACACTTTTTCCCCAAGGCTTGGAAATTAAACTTCATCGTATTTTCTTTTGTTTTATGACATACTGATCATTTTTTCCTTCTATGGCGACATCAAATTCTCACTCTAACGTGTACTTATGAACATTAGGTATTTTTACCAATTTTGTCGTTTTACTCATTTTCACGTAAAATTGCTTAGCAAAAGTTGTTTAACACAATTTCAAGCTTCATATTCTACTATAAAACATCAAAATAAACACATTTTACATATGGGTTTTTTTCCAAATATAAACCGTAGGTTAAATTATTGCTAGAATAAGCTTAATCAAGTTACCAGGACTCTAAAAACATAAAGAACATTAAAAACAGGGCTAAAACGGGCTTACAATCGAGCTTGGAAGCTTGAAAAACCCTAGCTATGTCTTCCTCGTGTGAAATTCGGCCAAGGGGTCAAAGATGAACAAAAATTGGCTTTTAATTTGTTTTTAATTCATTTTAATAACTAAATGACCAAAATGCCCTTAATTAAAAACTATGGTGTTTTATCTTCCTTTAGGTATTTTTTTGTCCAAACTAGTATAATGGTCTAATTACTATCCAAGGACCTCTACATTAAAAACCCATCACTCACAAGTACTTAGTACCTTTGTGAACTAGAATACACATTTTACAACTTTTGCAATTTAGTCCTAAATATCAAATTGGACCCTCTATCGATAAAATTTCTAAACGAAATTTTCACACAATCATGCAATCATGCCATAGACCTTAAAATGATAATAAAATAAATTTTTCTACCTCGAATTTGTGGTTTCGTAACCACTGTTCCGTTTAGGCCTTATTTCGGGATGTTACATTAACCACATAAATAATCATATACTCTCAACTTCCTTTATCTCTTTGTTCAAATAGTTTTCTGTACATACCTGTATCGATACATATCTATTTCTCACCAATTCAAATCTTCAATATACCTATTGAACCATTTAGAATAGAAGTCAGATACTCAGGAGTCTCGTACACTAAGTGCTCATATCATGGCCCGAAGCCAACTCAATGTATTTCACACTTGAAGTGCTAATATCATGGCCCAAAACCAAATCAATAAAGCTCGCACCCGAAGTGTCGATATCATGGCCCGAAGCCAAATTAATGTAAGTCGCACTAGACATGGCCCGAAGCCAAATCATTGAAGTTCCTAATGACATGTCACTAGTATCCTATTCTATTCCTAAGGTTCAATCGGGATTTTCAATGCCGAACCTTCGTCGAACATATCCGTAGAGTCGAATTCACAGTTCATACAATATCAAAGCATTTAACACGTAATTATATCAATGCTTATTACATATAAACTTACCTAGGATGTGAAAACGATGAAATAGGTTGATTAGTCGATAACTTTAGTTTTCCCCCGATTTAGATCCAAATTTCACTTTTCTTAATCTAAATACATTCAAAATTAACTTATTTAATAATCTCTTTAATCAATTTAATCCAACACACACATTTAAGCACATTTACACTTTTAACCTAAGAATTTCACAACTTTTACAATTTAATTCTTATCTCACAAAATCATAAATTCATGAATTTCAAGACTAACCCATGCTAGCCGAATTTCTCTAGTACTCATATCTTCCCAAATTTTTCATTTATTTCACAATCTAACCTCAAAGTTTCTACATTTCACAATTTAATCCCTAATTTGCATTTTCCTTAATAATCACTTAATAAAACTTGTATATCTACCAACAAGCATTCATAATCTATAAAGAAAATTCAAAACACATGGTTATTTATCAATGGAAACATCTAAAATCTTTAACAAATTTGCAAATTAGTCCCTGGGCTAGCTAGATTAAGCTACAACGATCTCAAAAACATAAAAATCATTAAAAACGGGACAAAAATGGACTTACAATTGAGCTAGGAAGCTTGGCTAAATTTACATGCATCCATGGAGTTTCTTTCTTCTAAAATTTCGGTAGAAAAGGTTTAACAAAGATTATAACCTTATTTTTTTATTATTTTACTTATTAATTCACTAAATTACCTTATTAACCTTTGTTATAAAGCATTTAAATCACTTATTATAAGCCCATAAATGCCCATTACCAATAATAATGGTTTAATTACCATTTAAGGCCATCATATTTAAAAGCCAAAGGCATTTGACACTCTTAACTAATAGAACAATAAATTTTCACTTTATGTGATAAAGTCCTTTGTATCAAATTGACTAGTCATACAATAAAATTTCTAAACGAAAATTTCACACAATCATTCAATCATGCTGTAAACATTAAAATAATAATAAAATAAATATTCTGACTTCAAATTTGTGGTCCCAAAACCACTGTTCCAATTTGACCAAAAACGGGCTGTTACACTACTATTATGAGCTTCCTGCAAAATCTTCTGAATAAGATCAGAATTTCTTGGAACGCAAATTCTACCTTTGAAGCATAAACTATCTGTAACACCTTTTACCCGTATCCATTGTCAGAATAGGGTTACGAAGCATTTCTAAAAAATCGTAACATAAAACATTGATTTCCAAACATTTCATTAATCATATGATAACCCATTCAAACACATGCATATCATCCCTTATTTGAGCCCTCGAGGCCTTAGAAACAGTTTTAAAATGTTTCGAGACTAAATCAGAAACATTTAGAACTTTATGGAAAAAGAAAGAAAATTTCACACTGCAGGGGTCACACAGCTGTGTGGCTAGGTCGTGTAACTCACACAGTTGAGACACATGCCCGTGTCTCAAGTCATGTAACATTTGAAATAGGGACACATGGCTGTGTCCCAGCTCATATAACTAATTGACTTGGGTCATATGGCCAAGCCACACGCCCGTGTGCCAAGCCATGTGTTAGGCTGTGTAACTTTCGAATGCATTATTGAAAACCTACAAAGACACACGGCCGTGTCATATGACCGTGTGTCACACACAGCACACGCACGTGTCTTAGGCCGTGTGGACAAGAAAATAGTTAAAATCAAGCCATTTCTTTCACCCTTTCAAACATGAATCTACAAGTAACTTGTACATGGCAATAAGACATTAAAACATGGCCTAATCATGCATAATATTACCAAATATCTATACCAAATGTCCATACAATCAATATACCAAAAGGTACCTCAAACATAATTTATCAAACCTATCTAAACATGTGCATTTTTAACCAATCATCAACCATTCACACTTAACCTATTTCCATACCAAACTTACCATATTTGACCACATTTATACCATTACAAATAACTCATATCTACCTCAAAGCATAATTCAACTTGGCCACATTATCATCATACCGACACATACCAAATTTAGTCATTCCAAACATGAAATATCAACCATCAAGGCATCAAAATACTATAAGTTCCACAAATTCAAAGCAACATTACATGCCATAAACATTACTAAACATTAGACATAAGTCCCCCTATACATGCCATAACAATCATCCTAAGTGCCTAATCAATGTACCCTCATTGGTACCACCTTTTATATCATCAAAACACATCAACAATGCATCATCCAAATCAAAGTTCAAAAGGATGCCAAAATCACTCAATTTAGCCTAACAAAAGCTACTTAAGACATCAAGCTTTAAGTTTCATACACATATCAAGCCTTTGGTCAAAACACATACTAACATTTAGCTTCAAACATAAACATATACTTATAAATCAATTTACATCACATTCACAAAACAACTAACAACCAAAGACATCTTAGGTACTGCCATTACAAAATTAAACATCACTACACTTGAGATCAGGATTGTTGTTGGATGCTGAGTCGACGATCAAAAGAGAGTACCTAACTTGTGCAATGAAAACAAAACTGCACGTTGAGTAAAACTCAGTGATATTTCTATAATTCAAACATTTTAAGGCATGATATGATACATGAATGCTCAAATTGAATTATGTCATCCTACTACTATCTAAACATACAATTACAAGATATCACTATTTCAATTTCATGCATTTCATCACATTATTTCATGCTATACTCAAGTTTCTCAAGTATTCACATTTAGTTGGTTTGAACATATATCTCAATTCACATCACTTGCTATATAAATAGCTTTGCATAAATCAATCAACAATTTACTTATATTATTGCAAAATCCAATCCACACTAAGCAACTTTACTTACTCAATAACCACAAGTAGATCTAAAGCATTTGAATTTGTTTCACAACTTTAATAATCTAACTCAAGAATATATCATATCTTCTAATAAATAAATGTATATACATAAGAAAATATAATCTTCTTTAGTAATACCTATAACCATCCTTCTTAAATGATTCATAAAGCCTTGTTGTATAGTCTAGTTGATACACGACACCCGGTGCCTAGCGGATAATCCGTGAAAGGGTTTTCTTTTAGTGCTAGTCAGATAAACCGATACTAGTCAGATAAACTGACAAAAGTTGTGCCAAACGCTAGTCGGATAAACCGATGAAATAATTAGTGAGCCTAGATCTAGTTGGATAAACCAACGATATTTGCACCCAGCGCTAGTCGGATAAATTGAAGAATGTGTGCCCAATACTAGTTAGATAAATTGACAAAAGTTGCGCCCAGTGCTAGTCAAATAAATCGACGATGCCAATTACTCATTTGCAAGTCTGTAATTTTACTTTTGATAACTCAATATCACATTTCATAAGTTAATAACACTTCTATTCCAATTACCTACTAATCATACATTAATTTATTCCATAATGCCACATTCCATAAACCTCCATTCAATTGGATTAAAAAATACTTTAAGGATATAGTAAGACATCAAGTAGTAACTAAGTTAATTAAAACAATTTACAAAGTTCAAATTCAAACACCTAAAACTGAAGATGATTATTCATCAACCTTCTATTTTCCCTGATTTACAATCAACTGCTCGTTTCATGATCAAAATGATATGATGGAATTAAATTAGATGGGTGATAAAATGATATGAAAGGGTTGGTGTCGGTTAATTTTGTTTAAAAAGGGGGAAATAATTAAAGCATTAAACGGAGTGGGGTGGCACACACTTGTGAAGATGAGGTGGGGACAAAGGATCCTCGGCCTCTAAAGTGTTAACAAAAGGCAGGATTAGTTTATTGATATAATGCACAAATAGAGGCATACGTGGTTTAAAATTAAACGTGATAGGGTTTAGTAATTCTATGCACTAATCACTTGCCCATGTTACTTCTAGCTCTTAATTTCATGCTCATGCCTCTTTGGGAACTATGCTTCATTGCTTTGCCCTACCTCCCTCCCTCCCTATTTTGACCCTCCCCTCCCTCTTTTATTTATTTATTTCTCATATATATCGTCATGCCAACTAAACCCATAATATATACAAACCTTTTTCTTCCCAAAAAATGTTAGGTACAATAATAAAACATTGTTACATTAATTAAAAGTAACATTATTAAATTAAATTACAAATTTTAAATATAAATAGTAAAATAAAAAAGCAAGCTGGAAACCTAACTAGAAACTTCTCCATATGAGATTCTAGCTATTTGGGAAGCGCTTGTTATTTTCTTTGCTTCCAAGTAGCACATTTCACATTAATTTATTAACTAATTCAAACACCATATCAAGTTCAAATTCAACCATTTAATTACATTTTTACTTATTTGCAGTCAACATTTCCATCAATACAATTAAATCCTCAATTATAAATCATATTATTTAATTAAAATCAAGAAAATCCCATTTCAACCAATCATTCCACAAGGTCCAGAACAACTTATACTTTCAATTAATTCACAATTAAATCCTTGAATTTACCATTTCCATAATTAAGCCCCTAAAATTAAAATCATCAATCATTTAACAAAAATGCCTATTTAATTACAAACTTAATATCCAACTAACCCAAGAACTTAATTTCCCTACAATAGCAATATTCACAAACTTCACTAAATCTAAAAATTTGAACATGGGCACATTAACTCATGAGATTAAGACTTCAAAAACATAAATTTCATGTAAAAATAATCAAAATCTACTAACCAAATTAGACATGCAACATTAGCTCTTGGCCATGCATGACTTCTCCCCCTTTCTTTTTGATTCAAAAAGAAGAAAATTAAAAGAAAATCTGCTTGGCTTTCTTCTCTCCATTCACTAATTTCTAACATTATTATTATTGTTAACATTATATGTTCTTTTATAACATAAATAGAATTTAATTATTATAATAAATTAACATATAATACTTATAATATTATATAACTATCCACTATCACATACCTGTAACAACCCGTTTTCAGTGAAACCGGAACGGTGGTTTCGGGACAACAAATTCGAAGTTAAAATTTTTTTTTTTATTATTTTATGGTCTAAACCATAATGGTATTACCATATAAAAATTTCTTTAAGAAATTTTACCGTTTACATTCTCAATTTGATAAAAAAGACTAAATCACATAAAGTGCAAAAGTTATGTTACAATAGCTATAGAATTTTAAAGTGGAGGTTCTTATAAGGTAACTAGACCACTAAATGTGATAGTGGATGTACATAGCTTGGCATTAGTGTAATTTTTAAAGTTAATTAAAGTTAGTTTTTTAAATAAGTTAAAAATGATAAAATAAATAAAACCAAATTTGCTATCATCTTTATCCATCTTTTTTTCAACTAAATATTGAAGGAAGAAAGCCATTTTTTCTCTTTAGGGTTCAACAAGCTTGTTTCCATCAAGTAGGTATGTGTTTTGTCCCGTTTTTGATAATTTCTATGTTTCCAGGATTGTTGTAGCTTTATCTAGCTACCCAGGGGACTAATTTGTGAAACTGTTAAAGTATTTGAGTTTTCCCATTGATGAATATGTTAGGTTGTTCAAGTTTAATGGTAGAAAATGAATGGTTTTTGTAAAGAAATTTTTGACGAAATTATCGATTAAGGATTAAATCGAAAAATGTGATAAATTGTGTGGTAAAATTGTGAATTTGTGAAAAATGTTGGCTGTTATAAGTATGTATATAATTTAACTATGATGGCTTGTAATTAAATTGTGCAAATTTCCATTTTTATGAGATAATGACTAAATTGCAAAGAATTAAAAGTATAGGGGCAACTGGTAATTTTACCAAAAATGTGTGTTCGACTAAATTAAATGAGAATTATATTGAAATGAGTTAAATTCACTAGTATAGATCCTGTCAGACCTTGTACGAAGTTAGATCGAGGCAAAGAGAAAATATCATATTAGTTTCCTTCGTATCTATGCACACTCGTCGAGGTAAGTTCATATAGTTAAATTGTGTAATTATATGCTTTGATTGAATTAGATGTATGTTATTTGAATTAACACCATATATGAATACCGATCGTATATCCAGGGATGTACGATGATTATCGAGTCCCGTTTGAACCTTAAGAATTCATAGGATACAAATGACATGTCATTAGGGTTATTGATTTTAGCTCTTATGAGCTTACCAATACTTAGCTCATATGAGCTTATCATCATTCAGGTAGGAGGAGCTTACCGTTATTCAGCTCGAAGGAGCTTACCGTTTATAGCTTGTATGAGCATATATGTACATGAATTGAAGGATTGCAGTTTAGTACACCTCGTGTGTACTACCTACGTATCCAACAATATTTTAAATGGTTCAACGGGCACAGTTCTGTTACAAGTTTATATGAGTTCGGTATGAACTAGTACAGATATTTACATGAATTAAATGGAAATGGTTTGTATATGATATATGGTTACATGGTATAGATGTTACATGTATATGGAATTTGAATAGTTGTTGAAGTCATACATGATTCTCAGTTTTTATATGAATTACATGGCTAACATGGTTGATGATTATGTGTTAGGCTTTTGGCCAAATTGAGTTGAGATATGCTTTGGTTTACTTACCTTAAATGTGATTAAAATGGTAAGTTAAATTCTCCATTATACAAACTTATTAAGCTTAAATGCTTACTCTGTGTTATTTTTCGTGTTTTATAATGATTCAAAAGCTTGTTCAGTTTGGAAGCTTTTCGGAGCTATATTACACTATCCATCAGCTCTTTTGGTACAGTCGGTTGTTTAATTTTGGTTATAATGGCATGTATAGGTTAATTTGGCCAATGTTGGCATATAAGAGTTTTGTTGAGATTAGCCACTTATTTGAGTTGTGTTTGGTATATTTTGATGTATATATGTATGTGGCCTTATCATATTAGATGTGTGTTTGATATGGTAGAATGATGGAAAGTAAAATGTGCTTTGAATATGCATATATGATGAAGAATTCTGATGTTAGTTAGAATAGATAAGATATGTGGCCTTATCACATTTCTAAAATGTGATTAAAATGGATAACAATGACATCCAACCGAACTAATTCTAATGAAGTAGAGAGTAACACTCAAGCCTCCATTCACAAAGTAGCTTTAAGTGGAACAAGGCTTGTATCTGAGGGCCGAGGAGGAGAGGCTAAGGAAGCCTTCTTCTAGATGATGAATAATTAGTTCACCAAGTTCATATGGATGAACCCAGCTGCTCGACAACCTTTACCCCTCCTATTCCCCAATCGGTTCTCGTTATTCCTCAAGGTAGGAAACCTATCCGAGTTAGTAAGCCTGTTGTTGATAAGATCCATAAGTAGGGGGTTGAAAAATTTTGAGCTACAGCTGAGGATGATCCCGAGAAAGCTGAGTTTTGGTTAGAGAATATCACCAGAGTTCTTGATGAATTATCTTGTTCACCAACTGAATGTCTTAAGTGTGTGGTATCTTTATTAAAAGGTTTGGCTTATCAGTGGTGGAATATGTCGATTTCTATTGTGCTGAGAGACCAAGTCACTTAGAAATTCTTTCAAACTGAGATTCGAAAAAAATATATCAGTCAGAGGTTTCTTAATCAGAAACGTAAAGAATTTTTAGATCTTAAATAGGGTTGTATGACAATGTTTGAATATGAACGATAAGTTATTCGATTGAGTAAATATGCTTGAGAGTGTATCCAACTGAAACTGCAATGTGCAAGTGGTTTGAAGATGGATTAAATGAGGATATAAAGCTTTTAGTCGGGATCCTTAATTTGAAAGAGTTTGTTGTACTAGTTGATTGGGCACATAAAGTTGAAGAGCTGAGCAAAGAGAAAAGACTCACTGAATTTGAAGCTAGAGATTCGAGAAAAAGATTGATTGAAAAGTCACATCAGTCAACATCGAAGAAATTTAAAGAACATCACTACCATTCTACTACTTTTGTGGGATACTCCAGTAGAGACAGAGGTATCTGACACTCTAGTCCTAAACCCCAGGCTACCTCTGTAGTGAGTGTGGGTAGTGCTAGAAACACCAAACCCCGAATGCATGCACTGTAACAGGCCACATTATGGTAAGTGTTGAATAAAGAGTGGAGCGTGTTTGAAATGTGGTTCCTTTGACCACTATCTTAGAGATTGCCTTGAGAAATTCGAGAAATATAATATTCAAAATTCGTGGTCGGGCGACATAGCTGCGAGAGGTAGGCCTCCTCATAATCTTAGAAATGTGAGTGGCAGTCGTGGTGTGACAAAAGACTTTACTATAAGATCTGAGGCACAAGCACCAGCTGGGGCTTATGCTATTCGTGCACGCGAAGATGCTTCTGTGCTAGATGTTATTACTGGTGCTTTCTCTCTTTATGATACTGATGTAACTACTTTGATTAATCCTAGATCGACTTATTCATATGTTTGCATGAATTTAGTGTCTAGTAAAAATTTACCTATTGAGTCCATTAAATTTGTGGTTAAAGTATTGAACCCCCTAGGCCAGTATGTGTTAGTTGATAAGGTCTGCAAGAACTATCCGTTGATGACCTGGGGTTACAGTTTTTCGACTGATTTGATGCTATTACCATTCAATGAATTTGATGTGGTTTTGGGCATGGATTGACTAACTCTGCATGATGCTGTGGTAAATTGTAGACGAAAGCTTATCGTATTGAAATTTTAGAATAGTGAGATGCTTTGTATTGAATCAGATAATTCGAGCGGGCTGCCTATTGTGATATCAAATATGTTAGCACAGAACTATGTGAGAAAATGTTGTAATACTTACCTTGCTTATGTATTGGATACTAAAGAGTCTGAGTCAAAGCTTGAATCAGTGCCAGTAGTTTGCGATTATCCTGATGTGTTTCTAGAGGAGTTACCTGGATTACCGCTGATCAGAGAGGTCAAGTTTGCTATAAAATTTGTACTGGAAACATCACCGATATCGATAGCACCTTACAAAATGGCTTCTACAGAGTTAAAAGAGTTGAAAGCATGGTTGCAAGAATTGACATGTAACACCCCGTACCCGAGACCGTTGCCGGAGTCGGACACTAGGGGTTCACAGACTAAATTCGCTTACTATCGCAGTCCATTTTAAAAATTTCCAGGCAGTTGGCTAACTGCGTCACTGTCACCTTAAAAATCATATCTTGAGTTTCACAACTTGAAAATCAGTTTCGTAATTTTTCACTGAAACTAGACTCATATGCCCATCTACATATTTTTTTCTAGAATTTTTGGTCAGGCCAATTAGTACAGTTTATTAGTTAAATTATCCCCTGTTACAGGGTGCGACTACAATGCCTTCATGCATTAGAATTTGGATATCTCCCTGCACAAAGCTTCAATACTGATGCCGTTTGTTTCTATAGAAACTAGACTCAGAGAGGAATCTATACATATATTGCATGACTCCTAATTATCTCTGGTTAATTTATAATGAATTTCCAAAGTCGGAACAGGGAATCCAGAAACTGTTCTGGCCCTGTCTCACGAGAACCTGAATATCTCTTAACATACTGTCCATATGATCGTTTTGTTACTTTCCTATGAAAATAGATTCATCAAGGTTCGCTTACATAATTTATTCACTATTTAATTCCATTCCTACTATTTTTAGTGATTTTTCACATCCACATCACTGCTGCTGCCAGCATCTGTTTTTTTAAGGTAAACTTTACCTATTTCATGATCCTCCATGGATCAACTAGAGTTTGTCATACATATTCCAAAAGTGATCAAGAATAACCCTTCCCATGGCTAACCGTTACCAACATTTCCATACCTCTCGACGGACAACATAGAAAACGATTATAATGCTATGATCAAAGTATATTTAAGCCATTTTCGCATGGCTATCCAAATTTACACAAAACTGAAGGGTACATGACCAACAACAAAAGGGTAGTCCTATACATGCCATTTCAAAGTTCAACCAAAATTGTACCAAAAGGGGGCTTTGATAGTGTGGGAGACTTCGACTTCCAAAAATCCCGAGTCCGATAGCTGACGAGCCAAAATCTATAAAACAGAGAAACAAAGAAACGGAGTAAGCAATTTATGCTTAGTAAGTTTTGAGCAAGGGATTCCAGCACAACAAAAGTATAGCATTCATGTAGCTAAACAGATAATTTCATATGCACAAATTTTCAATATCATACTTACTTCACATTACCAACCCTTATATTCATACACAAAGATCAACTTAGCCAAAGGCCGGTAGCTCATTTATCAACTGAGCGAATACTTATTTGTAAGGGCTCAACTAATTCAAAGCACATACGAAACATACCTCAATGTTGGGATGTTACAAGCGTATCAACTGAAATTTTTACAGCAAGATCGTTCATTCCCAAATCACGTACCTTCGGAATTTAACCGGATATAGCTACTCGTTCAAATGCCTTCGAGACATAGCCCGGTTATAGTAACTCGCACAAATGCCTTCGGGACTTAACCCGGATTTAGTAACTCGCACCAATGCCTTCGGGCTTAGCCCAGAATTAGTAACTCGCACAAATGCCTTCGGATCTTAGTCCGGTTATGGTCACTTAGCACAAAGCCTTCGGGACTTAGCCCGGACATCATTCGAATAACCATGCACATTTAACGATAAATCATGACACATTCATATTTCATTTTCATTAGCAAAACTCAAACACAAGACACTTATCACTCTTGCAATTTCGGCTCAATAGCCACACACAAAGAGCATGATTTTGATTTGCTTAAAACATGATCTAATCAAATCATAATTTAAGCTCTATTACTCAAGAACTTACCTCGGATGTTGTCGAACGGTTTCGACGGCTATTCGACCACTTTTTCCTTCCCTTTATCGGATTTAGTTCCCCTTTGCTCTTGAGCTTAATTCAAACAAATTTAACTCATTAAAGTCTCATTTTGCTAGCTTATGGCCGAATATGACAAGGAGTTTGATAGGTCATATGGCCACCTTTTAGCTCAAATACACAATGGTCATACGCATTTTTAATCAGATCAAGCAATTTAATACAATTCATTCGAACATCAAAAGAGAAGCTCAAGGTACTTAGCCCATATATACATTAGACACTAGAGTCACATATGTACGAAATCACGAATCGAATTCAACATACTATCTAATATTTCCCCTTAGCCGAATTTTCTAAGTCAAGCTAAAGCCATCAATAGGCTACCTATGGCCGAACATACACATAACTTATGTACTTATTCATGTGGCCGAACATACATGTCTATGTTGGGGCCGATTGCATCACAACACCATACCATTTCAATTTTTGGTCATGGTTAAACAAATAACTTAATGTCTCACTCAAAAATGCTAAAAAGAAGATTCAAGAATCATCAATCCACCATCACATGCACCATTACAAAGCTTCACTTTTAGCATGCAAATGATATCAACACCAATCCACCTTGGCCGAATATCATCTCCATGACATAGTAAAGATTTGAACCATGGGCTATTTAGAACTCAAGCTAACTACTAAAACATGCATGCATCTCATGGAACATCATCAAACATACCTTAGTCTATCAAACCACCATAGCCGATTTCCTCAAAGCTCTTTTTCCTTCTTTTTCTTTCTCCTATTCGGCCAAGAACAACATGAGAGCTTTTCTTTTCTTTTTTTTTGGTCATGCATGAGAATGATGGACACATTTTTTTCTCTTTGTTTTCTTCCTTCAATTTCTTATTAGTTTATTGCCCATGCTTCTTATTTTATTCTTCCATTAACACAACATGTTTCATGACATGTTTTGCCCATGCTTCTTATTTTATTTTTCCATTAACACAACATGTTTCATGACATGTTTTGCCCATCATCCCTTGTCATGGCCGGCCACTAGTACTTAAATGGGGGGAAATTGACATGCAAGTCCACCCCTTTGATTACATGCACTATTAGGCCACTTGCATTTGCCTAGCACATTTCTAAATTTTCTCACATAAGTCCTATCAACTAAATTCACATGCAATTAACTAAATCGAAGCTTAAAACTTTCACACATTTATATTCACATATTTTAGGCAATAATTATCACATTCAAATAATTTGGTGACTCGGTCTAGCGGTCCCGAGACTGCTTTCCGACTAGGGTCACTTTAGGGCTGTCACAACTCTCCCCCACTTAAGAAATTTTCATCCCCGAAAATCTTACCGGTAAATAGGTTTGGGTATCGTTCTTTCATCGAGCTCTCGGTTTCCCAAGTAGCTTCCTCGATCCCGTGTTTGAGCCATAACACCTTTACTAACGGAACCCTTTTGTTTCGCAACTCCTTCACTTCACGAGCTAGGATACGCATCGGTTCTTCTTCATAACTCATATCGGCTTGAATTTCAACCTCTGATGGGCTAATTATGTGCGATGGATCAGATCTATAGCGTCGAAGCATCGAAACATGAAAGACGTCATGAATCTTTCCAAGTTCAGGGGACAAAATCAATCGATACGCAACTGGACCAACCCGTTCGGAGATTTCGTACGGCCTAATGAATCTCGGACTCAACTTGCCCTTACGGCCAAATCTGAGTACCTTTTTCCAAGGCGAAACTTTAAGAAACACTTTATCTCCCACCTGATATTCAATGTCTTTTCGTTTCAAATCCGCATACGATTTCTGACGATCTGTGGCTGCCTTCAGACTTTCACGGATTACCTTTACTTTTTGTTTGGCATCTTTAATCAAATCAACTCCGAAAATTTTACTTTCACCGAGCTCGGTCCAAAACAATGGTGTACGGCATTTACGCCCGTACAAGGCCTCGTAAGGTGCCATCTTAATACTTGATTGAAAACTATTGTTGTAAGTGAATTCAATCAAAGGTAAATACCGTTCTCATGAACCACTAAACTCGAGGATGCAACATCTCAACATATCCTCAAGTATCTGAATTATCCGCTCGGATTGACCATCGGTTTGTGGATGAAAAGCGGTGCTAAAATGCAGCTTGGTACCCAAAGCTTCTTGCAATTTCTTCCAAAATCGCGAGGTGAATCTCGGATCTCTATCCGACATGATAGAAATAGGTACCCCGTGTAATCTCACAATCTGAGAAATATACATTTCAGCTAGTTTATCCAATGAAAAATCCGTACGTACGGGGATAAAGTGAGCCGACTTAGTCAGTCTATCCACAACAACCCAAATCACATCTTTCTTACTTGCCGATACTGGCAACCCAGATACGAAATCCATCGTGACTCGATCCCATTTCCATTCAGGTACCATGATTGGCTGGAGTAAACCCGTAGGCACTTGATGTTCCGCCTTTACTTGCTGACATATTAAACACTTCGAAACAAAATCGAAAATGTCTCGTTTCATACCATGCCACCAAAATTGGCGTCTCAGATTGTTGTACATTTTCGTACTCCCCAGGTGAATTGACATTCGGCTACAATGGGCTTCGTTCAGAATCATCGAAATGAGTTCTGAATTTCTTGGAACACACAACCGACTTTTGAATCTCAAACAATCGTCATCATCAATTTGAAATTCGGATTCCATATTCGGAACACATTCAGCCCGTTTTGCAACCAATTCATCATCGACTTTCTAAGCTTCACGAATTTGATGAATCAATAATGGTTTGGCCTTTAATTCAGCTACTAACACATTGTCGGGTAGAACAGACAAGTGTACATTCATCGCTCGTAAAGCAAACAGTGATTTCCGGCTTAAGGCGTCCGCAACCACATTAGCCTTTCCCGGGTGGTAATCAATGACAAGCTCATAATCTTTCAACAACTCAAGCCAACGTCTTTGTCGCAGATTTAAGTCTCTTTGAGTCATCAAATATTTGAGACTTTTGTGATCCGAAAATACATGGCACTTTTCACCAAATAAGTAATGTCGCCATATTTTTAAAGCGAATACGATGGCAGCTAGTTCGAGATCATGGGTCGGATAATTTTTCTCATATGGCTTTAATTGTCTCGACGCATAGGCCACAACTCGACCTTCTTGCATCAATACGCAACCTAACCCAAGTAGGGGCGCATCACTATAAATGACAAACTCTTTGCCTGATTCGGGCTGCACTAGAATTGGAGCTTCGGTCAAATAAGTTTTCAGTTGATCGAAACTTTTCTGACATTTCTTCGTCCATTCTAACTTAACATCCTTTTGAAGTAGCTTCGTCATTGGTGTGGCTATCATCGAGAAACCTTTTACAAACCGTCGGTAGTAACCGGTGAGTCCCAAAAAGCTCCGAACCTCAGTAATATTTCTCGGAGGCTTCCAGTTAAGTATGGCTGAAATTTTGCTCGGGTCAACTCGAATACCCGATGCAGATACCACATGGCCTAAGAAGCTAACCTCTCTTAACCAGAACTCACACTTACTGAACTTAGCATACAACTGCTTATCCCGTAAAATTTGCAACACTAATCTCAGGTGCTCAGCATGTTCGGTCTCATCTCTTGAATAGACCAAGATGTCATCAATAAACACAACTACGAACCGATCCAAATATGGTCTGAAGATCCGATTCATCAAATCCATAAATACCGCAGGGGCATTAGTGAGCCCAAACGGCATCACTAAGAACTCGTAGTGACCATATCTCGTTCTGAAGGCAGTTTTGGGTATGTCCGAATCTCGAATTCGCAACTGATAATAGCCCGATCTCAATTTTTGAGAACACTGAGGCTCCCTTCAGTTGGTCGAACAAATCATCGATACGCGGTAATGGATATTTGTTCTTTATTGTCACTTTATTCAGCTGACGATAGTCAATGCACAACCTCATGGTTCCGTCCTTCTTTTTCACGAACAATACTGGTGCACCCCAAGGTGAGAAACTTGGTCGAGCGAAACCTCTATCCGTCAACTCTTGCAACTGAGCTTTCAATTCTTTTAACTCGGTTGGTGCCATACGATACGGAGCTATCGAAATTGGCGTAGTTCCAGGTACAAGCTCAATACCAAACTCTATCTCCCGAACAGGTGGTAAACCCGATAACTCTTCAGGAAAAACATCCGGCTATTCACAAACCACCGGCACAGATTCAGGTTTCTTTTCTAATTCTTTGTCATCAAGTGCATACGCAAGGTATGCTTGGCACCCTTTTCTTACATATTTCTGGGCCAACATTGAGGATATTACAGCTGGCAACCCATCCAAGTCCGTAGACTCAACTCGAATTACTTCGTTATTTGTGCACCTCAAATCAATAGTCTTGCTTTTGCAATTCACAACCGCATCATGCACGGTCAACCAATCCAACCCGAGAATAACATCAAATTCATCAAACGGCAAAGCATCAAGTCCACCGGAAAACAGGAACCTCGAATTACTAGGGGACATTTCTTACACACTTTGTCGACAAGCACGTAACGACCCAAGGGATTTGACACCCGAATTACGAACTCAGTAGACTCAATAGGTAAAGTCTTACTGGATGCTAAGGTTTCACATATGTAAGACTGAGTAGAATCGGGGTCAATCAAAGCAATTACATTAGTATCAAAGAGAGTAAAAGTACCGGTAATAACATCAGGCGAAGAAGCATCCTCGCGGGCACGTATAGCATAAGCTCTAGCAGGCGCACGAGCCTCAGATCTGGTCGTAGCATCTATAGATCCTCTCTGACCACCACTAGCATTGCCCGTATTTCTAGATGGTCTACCTCGAGCAGTGGTAGCACCCGGTTTCCCACTCTGATTTACATTCTGTTCAGACAACCTCGGGCAATCTTTAATGAAGTGGTCAACTGATCCGCACTTGTAACAGGAGCGGTCATGGAATCTACAACTCCCCGAATGCCATTTACCGCAATATCGACATTCCGTTCTGTCTCGACGTTCATTCCCAACACTGGCGACCGAAGTGCCTCGTGTACCCACAGGGGGTCGATCACGATCTCGTCTAAAAAGGCCCGAAGTGCCTCTAGACCGGCCCACATCATCTTGAAATTTCTTCGATGCCTGTTGAAGAGACTTTCTCGAGGATCTTTTACGAAACTCTCCAGTTCCCACATCAACTTTTTGTTTTTCTTTTCTAAGCTCTTCGGCTTTACAAGCTCGCTCGACAAGTACTACGAACTCTCGTATTTCAAGAATGCCAACGAACATTTTTATATCTTCATTCAGCCCATCCTCGAAGCGTTTACACATGATAGCCTCGGACGAAACACATTCCCGAGCGTATCTACTAAGTCTAACAAATTTTCGCTCGTAATCAGTAACTGACATAGAACCTTGCTTAAGCTCAAGAAATTCCTTCCGTTTTTGATCAACAAATCTCTGACTGATATACTTTTTCCGAAACTCAGTTTGGAAAAACTCCCAAGTTACTTGCTCTCGGGGCACAACAGAAGTCAGAGTACTCCACCAATAGTAGGCAGAATCATGTAGCAAGGAGATAGTACACTTTAGGCACTCATCGGGTGTGCAAGATAGCTCGTCGAGTACCCGGATAGTGTTGTCCAACCAAAATTCAGCTTGCTCGGCATCATCGCTATCCGTAGCTTTAATTCAGTAGCCCATGTTTTCGGATTCTGTCAACTGGGGCTTATTTGACCTTATTTGGTCAGTTTCCGGAGTATTGTAGGTGCGGGGTTGTATTAGTCGGGAATGGAGGTTGTGAACAGCCGTATTAGTTCAAATGTATTGTTGAACCAATCATTCATCACGCTATAGAATGCTTGTCTAGCTTCATCATTCGGGTTACTAGCATTAGGTTGAGAGTCCACCGGCGCTGTCCCTTGTGCGGCAGCAGGCGCTACACTCTCAGATCATCAGCTACCGCTCGTCGGATCGGATCCATTACTATAAATAAAACATTTGCAAATGTCAGAATCACCACACTATCAAATAACACATAAAATGGAATGTATAGCTAGACCCAACGCATTACGGTAGTCCTAGAATCGACTAAACCGTAGCTCTGATACCAATAAAATTGTAACATCCCATACCCGAGACCGTTGCCGGAGTCGGACACTAGGGGTTCACAGACTAAATTCGCTTACTATCGCAGTCCATTTTAAAAATTTCCAGGCAGTTGGCTAACTGCATCACTGTCACCTTAAAAATCATATCTTGAGTTTCACAACTCGAAAATCAGTTTCGTAATTTTTCACTGAAACTAGACTCATATGCCCATCTACATATTTTTTTCTAGAATTTTTGGTCAGGCCAATTAGTACAGTTTATTAGTTAAATTATCCCCTGTTACAGGGTGCGACTACAATGCCTTCATGCATTACGATTTGGATATCTCCCTGCACAGAGCTTCAATACTGATGCCGTTTGTTTCTATAGAAACTAGACTCAGAGAGGAATCTATACATATATTGCATGACTCCTAATTATCTCTGGTTAATTTATAATGAATTTCCAAAGTCGGAACAGGGAATCCAGAAACTGTTCTGGCCCTGTCTCACGAGAACCTGAATATCTCTTAACATACTGTCAATATGATCGTTTTGTTACTTTCCTATGAAAATAGATTCATCAAGGTTCGCTTACATAATTTATTCACTATTTAATTCCATTCCTACTATTTTTAGTGATTTTTCGCATCCACATCACTGCTGCTGCCAGCATCTGTTTTTTAAGGTAAACTTTACCTATTTCATGATCCTCCATGGATCAACTAGAGTTTGTCATACATATTCCAAAAGTGATCAAGATAACCCTTCCATGGCTAACCGTTACCAACATTTCCATACCTCTCGACGGACAACATACAAAACGATTATAATGCTATGATCAAAGTATATTTAAGCCATTTTCGCATGGCTATCCAAATTTACACAAAACTGAAGGGTACATGACCAACAAAAAGGGTAGTCCTATACATGCCATTTCAAAGTTCAACCAAAATTGTACCAAAAGGGGCTTTGATAGTGTGGGAGACTTCGACTTCCAAAAATCCCGAGTCCGATAGCTGACGAGCCAAAATCTATAAAACAGAGAAACAAAGAAACGGAGTAAGCAATTTATGCTTAGTAAGTTTTGAGCAAGGGATTCCAGCACAACAAAGTATAGCATTCATGTAGCTAAACAGATAATTTCATATGCACAAATTTTCAATATCATACTTACTTCACATTACCAACCCTTATATCATACACAAAGATCAACTTAGCCAAAGGCCGGTAGCTCATTTATCAACTGAGCGAATACTTATTTGTAAGGCTCAACTAATCAAAGCACATACGAAACATACCTCAATGTTGGGATGTTACAAGCGTATCAACTGAATTTTTACAGCAGATCGTTCATTCCCAAATCACGTACCTTCGGAATTTAACCGGATATAGCTACTCGTTCAAATGCCTTCGGGACATAGCCCGGTTATAGTAACTCGCACAAATGCCTTCGGGACTTAACCCGGATTTAGTAACTCGCACCAATGCCTTCGGGCTTAGCCCGGAATTAGTAACTCGCACAAATGCCTTCGGATCTTAGTCCGGATATGGTCACTTAGCACAAAGCCTTCGGGACTTAGCCCGGACATCATTCGAATAACCATGCACATTTAACAATAAATCATGACACATTCATATTTCATTTTCATTAGCAAAACTCAAACACAAGACACTTATCACTCTTGCAATTTCGGCTCAATAGCCACACACAAGAGCATGATTTTGATTTGCTTAAAACATGATCTAATCAAATCATAATTTAGCTCTATTACTCAGAACTTACCTCGGATGTGTCGAACGGTTTCGACGGCTATTCGACCACTTTTTCCTTCCCTTTCGATTTAGTTCCCTTTGCTCTTGAGTTATTCAAACAATTACTCTTAAGCTCA
>NC_053433.1:25812278-25900753 GCF_007990345.1 Gossypium hirsutum | reverse complement strand
CTGGATCTCGTAGTTGTGTCATGATGAATCTTGGTCTATCAGAGATGAGACCGAACATGCTGAGCACCTGAGACTAGTGTTGCAAATTTTACGGGATAAGCAGTTATATGCTAAGTTCAGTAAGTGTGAGTTCTGGTTAAGAGAGGTTAGCTTCTTGGGTCATGTGGTATCCGCGTCGGGTATTCGAGTTGACCCGAACAAAATTTCAGCATACTGACTGGAAACCTCCGAGAAATGTTACTGAAGTTCGGAGCTTTTTGGGGCTCGCCGGTTATTACCGACGATTTGTGAAAGGTTTCTCGATGATAGCCACACCAATGACGAAGCTACTTCAAAAGGATGTTAAGTTCGAGTGGACGGAGAAATGTCAGAAAAGTTTCGACCAACTGAAAACTCATTGACTGAAGCTCCAATTTTGGTGCAACCCGAATCGGGTAAAGAGTTTGTCATCTATAGTGACGCATCCCTACTTGGGTTGGGTTGCGTATTGATGCAAGAAAGTCGAGTCGTGGCCTATGCGTCGAGACAATTGAAGCCACACGAGAGAATTATCCGACCATGATCTCGAACTAGCTGCCATCGTATTTGCTTTAAAAATATGGCGACATTATCTGTTTGGTGAGAAGTGCCATGAGCTTGTCATTGATTACCACCCGGGAAAGGCTAACGTGGTTGCGGATGCCTTAAGCCGGAAGTCATTGTTTGCTTTGCGAGCGATGAACGTGCATTTGTCTGTTCTACCAGACAATGTGTTAGTAGCTGAATTAAAAGCTAAACCATTATTGACTCACCAAATTCGTGAGCTCAGAAAGTCGATGATGAATTGCTTGCAAAACGGGCTGAGTGTTTTCCGAACGAGGGATCAGAGTTTCAAATTGACGACGATAATTGTTTGAGGTTCAGAAATCGGTTGTGTGTTCCAAGGAATTCGGAACTCATTTCGATGATCTGAACGAAGCCCATTGTAGCCGAATGTCAATTCACCCGGGGAGTACGAAAATGTACAACGATTTGAAACGTCAATTTTGGTGGCATGGTATGAAACGGGACATCTCCGACTTTGTTTCAAGATGTTTAATATGTCAACAAGTGAAAGCGGAACATCAAGTGCCTTCAGGATTACTCCAGCCGATCATGATACCCGAGTGGAAATGGGATCGAGTCACAATGGACTTTGTGTCCGGACTGCCTTGTCAGCAAGTAAGAAGGATGCGATATGGGTTGTTGTCGATAGACTAACTAAGTCGGCTCACTTTATCCCCGTGCGTACAGATTTTTCATTGGATAAACTAGCTGAATTGTATGTTTCTCAGATTGTGAGATTACACGGGGTACCGATTTCTATTGTGTCGGATAGAGATCCGAGATTCACCTCGCGATTTTGGAAGAAATTGCAAGAAGCTTTGGGTACCAAGCTGCATTTTAGCACCGCTTTTCATCCACAAACAGATGGTCAATCCGAGCGGATAATTCAGATACTTGGATATGTTGAGATGTGCATCTCGAGTTCAGTAGTTCATGGAACGGTACTTACCTTTGATTGAATTCGCTTACAACATAGTTTCATC
Organism: Gossypium hirsutum; assembly: GCF_007990345.1. Lineage (NCBI taxonomy): Eukaryota > Viridiplantae > Streptophyta > Magnoliopsida > Malvales > Malvaceae > Gossypium > Gossypium hirsutum. Next base: position 25,899,185 of record NC_053433.1, on the reverse strand, counting down.
AGTATTAAGATGCACCCTACGAGCTTTGTACGGTCGTAATGCCGTACACCATGTTTGGACGAGCTCGGTGAAAGTAAAATTTCGGAGTTGATTTGATTAGAGATGCTGAACAGAAGTAAAGTAATCCGTGAAAGTCTGAAGATAGCCACGGATCGTCAGAATCGTACGCAGATTTGAAACGAAAAGACATCGAGTATCAGGTGGGAGACAAAGTGTTCCTTAAGGTTTCACCTTGGAAAAAGATACTCAGGTTCGGCCGTAAGGGCAAGTTGAGCCCAAGATTCATTGGGCCGTACGAAATCTCCGAACGAGTTGGCCCGGTTGCGTATAGATTGATTTTGCCCCCGGAACTTGAAAAGATTCATGACGTCTTTCATGTTTCGATGCTTCGACGCTATCGATCTGATCCATCGCACATAATTAGCCCATCGGAGGTTGGAATTCAAGTCGACATGAGCTATGAAGAAGAACCGATGCGTATCCTAGCTCGTGAAGTAAAGGAGTTGCGAAACAAAAGAGTTCCGCTAGTAAAGGTGTTATGGCTCAAACACGGGATCGAGGAAGCTACTTGGGAGACCGAGAGCTCAATGAAAGAACGATACCCAAACCTATTTACCGGTAAGATTTTCGGGGACGAAAATTTCTTAAGTGGGGGAGAGTTGTGACGGCCCAAAGTTGACCCTAGTCGAAAAGTGGTTTCGGGACCACGAAACCGAGTCTTATAAATAATTAAAAATTATATTCTGTGTTTATGATGTGAGTAATTGCATGTGTGAAAGTTTCATGCATTAATTTGATCATCTTTATGTGAATCTTTTTTATATGGACTTATATGAAACTTTGTTGGAAAGTGAGGCTAATTTACAATGGTCTAATAGTACATGCATTGAAAGGAGTGGTTTTGCATGTCAATTTACCCAAGTTAAATATGGTGGCCGGCCATGTTATGTAGTAAATAATATTATAACTATTTTATGCTAATAGTTTATGTTACAAAATGAAATAATGAATAAGGTTAATAAAATACAAGTTAGTGGGAGGAAAAACCAAAGTTAGCCTATGTTTTCTCCTCCATTGCCGTAACTAGAGAAAGAAGAGGAAGAAAAGCCTTTGGGGAAGAAAATTCGGCTAAGGTGGATACCTAAAGTAAGGTAAGTTCAATGTCATTCTTGGAAACTTATGCACCATTTGGATGATTAGTTTAACTTCTACCTATTTTATGGTTTGAAGATAGGTTTTGTATGAGTTAAGTTTCGGTTAAGGTGGATTGATTAATTGGGTTTTATAAGGAAATTATGCCATAGCCGAATGTGTCTTGAAGAAGATGTCATATGTGCTTATTATAAGTATATGTATGTTCGGCTAATGAGTTTGAATTGAAGTTTCGATAGGTTGTGGGTTGAGTGGCCGAGTGAACTATAGGCTTTGCAAGGATGGAATTTACTTATAAGTTGTGTGTGTATGGCTTTATTTGCTAATGACATTTAAGAGTTTAAATCTTGAATAATGTTATGCATAGGTTTCGGCCATGAATCCTTGTGTTATAGCACTTGCTTAATAATGAAAGAACATGAGCTTAAAGCTTGAGTAACACTCGGCTTTAGTGTAAGTTAAAATTTGTTAGAAAATAATTTTCAAGTTAGTAGATTATGTGTTAAGAGAGGGATTTAGAATATATATATATATAGCTGAATGTGATATGTGTGAATTATATGTTAAATCAAGGCTTGGTAAGCTAGCTATTAAGGTGAAATGCTAATGTTAGTATTTGATTTGGTAATAATCTGTTTGGGGACAGCAGCAGTAAGGTGATTTTGGAAAATCGCCATAAATTGTAGGAGTTGAATTAGAAGCTGAGTGAATTATGTCATTAAAGCTTGAAGAGTCTATTTTCTTACAAAGGAAACTATAAAAACAAAAGAGTTACCGATCTTGAGATATTTGAAGTATTGTGGGGCTGAGTCAAAATGACTGCTGGATTCCCTGTTCTGTTTTTAGAAAATCATTATAAATTGTACAAAAATGATTATAAGATAAAATTTATATGCTTAGACTCCTTAATGAGTCTAGTTTCAAATGAGATCAAATACAACACATTTGGAATTCTGTAAAGTGAGAAATTGGATTCGTAGTGAAGAGTGGTCAGAATAGTCAACCAGTGAAATAGGGGAAACTTTAAGAAAAATCTGGTATTGATTGGCCAAGCCTAAAATTCTGAAAATTTTATGGATGGAAGATATACGAGTCTATATTCAGGGAAAATTAACGGCAAGTGATTTCGAGTTTAGTAGCTCCAGTTATAAGTAATTTAGTAACTACTGCTCAGGAAAACAGCTCGTAGTGAATATGTGATTTTGTTGTAAACATTAATGAAAGTTTGCCGATGAATTATTTATTGATTAATATAAAGCTTGCTATAATCTATGTGTGTGAAAGTCGGATCAATATATATAATATTATTCTGAAAGTAATACTTGAATAGTCGATTAATGACTATTTTAAATTTTGTTGAACTTAAGCTCAAGAGCAAGGGGGAACTAGATCCGATAAAGGGAAGGAAAAAGTAATTGAATAGCCGTTGAAGTCGTTCGACGACATTTGAGGTAAGTCTTCGAGTAATGACCCTACTTGAATTATATTGAAATGAATAGTCATACTATGACGGATAGTCGAATGTGCTTAGAGACTATCTTATAAAGCCAATTGAAATCATGCTCCTTGTGTGTGGCTACTGAGCCGAAATTTGAAAAGTTTAATAAATGTTTCGTGTTCGAGCCTTAGTAACGAAGAAATGATATGGATGTGTTATGATTATTGATATATGTGTGTATGAACATTGGATTATATCCGGGCTAAGACCCGAAGGCAATTATGCGAGATGATATATCCGGGCTAAGACCCGAAGGCAATTATGCGAGATGATATATCCGGGCTAAGACCCGAAGGCAATTATGCGAGTTGATGTATCCGGGCTAAGACCCGAAGGCAACTATGCGAGTTGATATATCCGGGCTGTGACCCGAAGGCAATTATGCGAGATGATATATCCGGGCTAAGACCCGAAGGCAATTATGCGAGTTGATATATCCGGGTTAAGACCCGAAGGCAAATGTGTTTGTGGCTGTATTCGGTTAAATACCGAAGAAACTTGGGTTTGAATGTGAGCGTTTTGTGCTGTAACTAATTTAATAATTATGCTTGACCAACCCGAATGATAAGGTATGTTTGCGTGTGCATTGGAAAAGTCGGTTCGTTTTAAATAGTGTTTGTGCGATCGGCTAACGAATTTTCGGCTTTTAGAAAGGTTGATACCTTGTGTATCTATGTTGATGAAGTGTGAAGTAAGTATGATTATGAGAATGTGTGTTAATAAAGTGATTTAGTTAGCTATGTGAATGTAATACTGTAGTCAAAGCCGATTTCATTACTTGAGACTTACTAAGCTTAAAATGCTTACCCGGTTGCTTTGGCTCTCTGTTTTATAGATTTTGTTCGTTAGCTATCGGATTCGGGATCAGCGAAGTCGAAGTCATCTACACTATCAAGCTCTTTTGGTACTCTTTTAGTTGAACTCTGGATATGGCATGTATAGGACTACCCCCTGTTGTTTAAGTTCTTTTGTGATGTATGTGTGTAAAGCCATGCGAAAATGGCTTGTAGATGTGGAGTATGGCATTAGACCATTTGTGTTTATGTATGTATATATATGGTTTCACGATGTGACTATGGATTGAAATGGAAGTGTTGGGCTAATGATCAGCCATTGGAATGGCTAAATATGATCACATGTGGACCTATGTATGGCAAAACCCTAGTTGGTCCATGGTAACCACAAAATAGGTAAAGTTTATCTTGAAAACAGATTTTGACAGCAACAGTGGTGTAGAATTGAAAAATCACATAAATTCGTAGGAGTGGAATTAAATAGTGAATAAATTATGTAATCGTACCTTGATGAATCTACTTTCATATGGAAGTAACGAAACAATTATAGCAACAGTACAGAAAGAGATATTCGGGTTCTGGTGGAACAGGGCCAGAACAGTTTCTGGATTCACTGTTCCGCCTTTGGAAATTCACTATAAATTGACCAGAGATAATTAGGGGTCATACCATATATGTATGGATTCCTCTCTGAGTCTAGTTTCCATAGAAACAAACGGCATTAGTATTGAAGCCCTGTGCAGAGAGATATCCCAGTCGTAATGGGAAAAGGTCAGTGTAGTCGACCCCTGTAACATGAGAGACTTTGACTAATAAACTGTACTAATGGGCCCGACCAAAAATTCTAGAAAAAAATATATAGGTGGGGACATGAGTCTAGTTTCAGGGAAAAATCACAAAACTGATTTTCGAGTTGTGAAACTCAAGATATGATTTTTGAAGCGACTAGTACTCAGACTGGGCAGTGTCTGGAAAAATTTTTAAAAGTCTGTCAACACCTCGTATTCGACTCCGGTAACGGTCTCGGGTTTGAGGTGTTACAATATTTTTACAAATTAGAAGCTTAGCACTTAAATGGTTCCAACATGAATTACACAAAGTATGCATTCAATTACATATCATACGTAACATTCAATTATACCATTTTTCAAGCCCTTTATCAACTTAGCTATTCCAGCTATCTTACTTGTATTCTTTACCATATCAAACCATAAAAATTAAGGTCATTACACATACTAGCATCACACAAGATCAAACCATGCATCAATTAGATCACATACCAACATCATGTACAAATTCAACCGTTATTACATTACCAATAACCATTAGCTCCAAATTGACTATTCACAAAAAAGCCCTTATATACATGCCACAATATCTAGACTCAAATTAAACATAATTCTAACATCTTTTGATAGTGTGTGCTTTGCTTTGACCCAGCTGAACATGTAATGCCCCAAATCTTGGAAACCCTGTTAAAATTATTTTGTGTGTTTGTGATGTGAAAGTATGTCTGGCTTAGTGATTTAGTGCTCTGTGGGTAACTGGGAAGTCGTGGGTTCAAGCTTCGGCTTGAGCAAAATTTGTGCTTTCATTTGAATTTACCCTTGTCTCCTATTAGTTGAATTTTAAATAGTTGAGGGGAGATCATGTCGTAAATGGCCTGTTGGACTAGTGGTAAGTGGCGCGTTCCTATGCCAAAGGACTAGAGTTCGAGTCCAGTTGCACGCAAGTGAGTTCCTTTTTGCAAATGGTTGTGTAGGAGGTTGGATGGCATTGGGACTCTAGTGGTAGGATGGCAGAGGAGTTGTTAAGGGAATTTGAATCGATCGAGTGAGGGAAAAGAAGAGAGATTTGTGGAGAGATAAGGGGAGTGGATCAAGGAGAGGGGGGAGAGGTAGTAGTGGCCGAAAGTGGGAGTCTTCTTGGTATCAATTCGGTCATAGGAAGGGAAGTGCCAAAATTGGTTTTAGGGTTTTGCTCTCCTTTCATTAGTTTTTCTAAGTCTTTCTTTGCATTTTGAAGTTTCAGTTGAATTGACCTTCGGCATATTTTCTTCTCTTTTCTTTTTCGAACCCTAACTGAATACCTTTCTTTTCTCTTTTTCCTCTCAATTGCTCGTCTCCTTGACCAAGCATTCCCTTGTCTCACTCATAAGCCTTTGCCGAAACATTCTTGTTCTTCCTCCCTCTTTTCTGGTTCGTCTCTTGCTGAGGTGCTATAGAAATTTTGAGGTTTTGGGTAAGTGTTCGCAGTTCACTTCCCTAGTCGAATCTCATCTTCTTAAAGATTTAGCTTCTGTACCTCTTAGGCTGAGCGGTTGTTTTCTCTTCTTTCTACCATGGGGTGGTATTTAGCTAACACTCTTGCCATGTTTCGTACGTTTGTTGTTAGGGGCCTGATCTTTGTTACTAAGGAGTGAGGCCGAATACTCTTTCCCTGCAAGTGGTACCTTATCTTTTGGTAAGTACCTTAACTTTTAAATACAACTATGTGGGGTTGTAGAGTTTAATTAATTGGGTAACTATTTCGTGTGAAGGTTGAAACTTTGGGAGGAATATGTGGATTTTGAGAGCAAGAGGATTTTACAATAGCTCGTTTGGTAAGTAGTGATGGTTCGACTAAAGTTTCTGACTATAGTCTTTGGATTAACTGCAAATATGACTAATGGTGGGGTTATTGTGGTTGATCATAGATGCTTGGATCATGGAAGTGTTGAGGCTATAGTTCCGTTACAGGTGTGTGAACACAATCGTTAGATGTGAGGTAGCAAAAGCTGAAAAGTTGAAAAGTAGGCTGTCGGCACCACACGGGCGTATGGTCCCCCGTGTGGTAGGCCTAGTTGCGAAATGAGGCAGTGTTGTCGAAGAAATGGCCATGGGAGACTCTGTGGGCCGAAACGGTATTAGGCTATCTTGGGTCGAACTAGGCCGTATGGGCCCAATGGGCTTGTGTGCCCCACATGGGGAAATTGTGCAAAATGTGGTAAATTATGGGCCAGGTTGTGTGAAGTACACGGCTAAGGCCATTTTGGGGCTATGTGGGCCATACGAGAGTGGGGGCCCAAGTGGGCCCTTAATATAGGCTAAAGGCCCATTAGCACTGATTGACCGATAAGGTTGCACGAGTCGCTCAAGACGATTGTGGACCTACTGTTGGGTCGGTAAGTACACTTAGACCCCATACTGATGAATTGACCATTATACCCCTATGAGACAAATTGACTGAAATACCCCTGTGTTATGTATGACTGTTTTGAGCATGACATTTCTACATAAACGTATGATATTATGTTGCATTACATGGGGTGGGATATATGTTTTCGAGGAAGTGCATTGAAAGGTTATAAGCCTATTACTGGCAGCTCTACTGCAAATACTGCTTAGTACCGAATACGGTACGTTTTGGTGTGTAGGGCTGGGTGGGTCGACTTTGTCCCCACATGGTGTGTAGGGCTGGTACGGAGTTGATGTGTAGCGGATGGATTGGGTAGGACTTTTTGTCTGCATACTATACTGATATGGGCTAAGGCCCAGACTGCTACTGTTATTGAAAAGGGGGTTAATGCTCCTAACTGAAACTAAAAGGGCTTAGGCCCTCTTTGCATTACTCTGATTGTTTGTTATTTTGGGTTTCCGCACACTGAGTTTTGTAAACTCACTCATCTATCATCTGCACTGGAAATCCCCAAGCTTAGACGTATCAAGGCGACGGAGGACTTAGAGGTGGCCACTCGACCTAGTTATTTCTTTTCATATAATTAAGATTTTAAATTGGGTTTTATTTATGTAATAAGACCACTTTAATTTTTACTTAATTTGTGAGATTTAATTATCCTATTTTTATATTACACCTGTTAGTAATAGGACACTGATTTCTGTGAAAATATAAACAAATGTTTTTCTTAAAACATAACGCTCATATAACACATTTTAAAAGCTTCCGTAACAAACATGGTTTTAAAGTTAGTAATAAACTGGTTTAAATAATATTTTACTTAAACAACTTGAGTTTTCACAATGAGCTATGCCTCCTAACCTTTCTTTTACAAATCTAAAGAAGAGTTTATCAAGAACGGATCTTTCATCAATAAATGTTTTGGAAAACACTCCAATGTGACATCACAGATTCGTCCATAATGTCTAGGTAAGGTTTGGGGTGTTACACAACAAGTTCCGCAAGGTTGCGATCTATAAAGGAAAGAAACAACTGAAGTAAACATTTAGAATTCTTAGTAAGTGTAAATGGAAATACTATGCTTACCTTTTCCTTATATAAGCATAATAGCAAGCCTTAATTTGGCATAATGTTGGCTAGAACGTGGCATTCAAAACATTAACTAGGTGATCATATGCTTATATCAATGATCATTATATAATACAAGTTACTTAGACATACCAAGTGCAACGACCCTAAAGTCAGTGATGTCGAAAACGATGGTTTCGACACCCCGTTATCCGATGATTGAATCCATAAATGTTATGAATTAATATTTATGAGTCAATTATAGTATTATGTTGAATTCAGGTCCGAGAAATTCGTTAATTGGATAGTTAGTTAAAGTACAAGTATTTTGACCCTAAAGTTAATGGTGTCAAAAATGACAATTTTAGAAACTCATTTCCAATGTTTAAACCTGTAAATATTATTATTTAATATTTAAAAGTTTATTATAAAGTTTAATTAAGGTTTGGTCTATTAATTTTGTTACTTTAAGAGTTAGTTAAGGTAGAAAGACTAATTGTAAAAGGGGAAAAAGTTAATCGCTATGGATTTTTAATTAGCTCAATTGAAGATAGCCAAACAATTGTGGATGTTAGTTAGCAGTCACCAAATTTTCTAAGTATGCTTAATATTAGTTTAATTAAGATTTTATTAATTAGTTAAGTTTAATTAATAATTAATCATGGTATAGAAGACAAAAAAATAAAAGAAAATGATGATATTTCATTCATATTCAACCTTGTGCCATGAGATGAAGAAAGAAAACCCTTCTTGGAAGCTTAAATTTTGGTCATTGTAAGTTTAATTTAGTCTCTCTCTTTTTTTTTGTAATTTTATGTTTTTAAGGTCCTGGGAGCTTAATTTAGCTAACCCGAGTACCAATTTGCAAAATTGTTAAAGCTTTTAAAAGTTGTCATTGTTGAATGTTTGATGAAATTGGTGTTAAATGGTTAGATTTTAAGCTTAGATATGAAATGGGACTAGTTTGTAAAGTGCAAATTGTTAATTTTGAACATAGGGACTATAGTGTAAATATTTCAAAATTTGTATAAAATTTCTATAATTATAGATAAATAGGGCTTTAAAAGGATGAATTAGGATCGATTTTAAAATCGAAGCTCAAATTTGAATGTTTTGGTAATTTCGATTTTAGGATTAAATTGAATATAATGCAAAGCTTTAGGCATTCAAATAAAGAAATTGAGCTGATATATGCTTATTGTAAACACTCATTTTTGTCTGAGCCCAATTGGAGGCCCATTTGTTCCCTTTAAATATTTGTTTTGTCTTGGGCTCGTTCAAAGCCCACTCGATTTTGGTCAAATAGAGGCCTTGGTTGTTCTTTTCTTTTTCTTTCCTTTTTGGGCCTATCAAGGGCCTAAATTATTATTATCATTACTACTACTATTATTATTAAATATTATTTTTTAGGGCCCAAGCCCCAATGGTTAGCTAGGGTTTTAGAAACCCCAGCCTCCTCTTTGCCACACATCACAAAAATCCAAAATAATACCAAACCATCAATCAACAGATCAATGGAAACATAACAAAAATTACAAAAAAAAAGATTGAAAAATAGTACCAAACCATTAATCAACATATTAATGAAATGAAAGGAAAAAAAAAGGAAGAGGGGGCTTTTCATATTCTAATTTTTTAAAAAGGTTAAAAAAACAACAACAATAAGCATGTTATTTTTTTCTTCTTTTTTTTTGCCATATACATATCTTGAGGGATCAGGTTTGGGCTCCGATGAAGGGGACGTCACCGGACCATCGGTCCTCGGCACCTAAGAGCCCCAAAATCCCTTTTTTATTTTTCTATAATAAACATTTTTTTTACAAAGGGTTTGATCTTGGGAAAAGTTTTTATTTTTTTTAAAAAAGAAAGTTTAGATTTTTAAAAGTAAAAATATGTTTTTTTTAGTCATTTTAAAGGAAAAGGTTTTGACATTTTTTCAACTATTTCGGAATAAAAGTTTTTATCTTTAAGAAAAGTAGTGATTTTTTAAAGGAAAACTTTGATTTAAAAAAAGAAGAAGAAGAGGATTCGTTGGGCTCTCCGGTGGTGGAGCCATGGCCAACATAGAATGATGAAGAGTTTTTTTTAATGAAGTTTAAAAATTAAAGAATGCATAGTTTTTTTCCTATTTATAGGTGCCAAAATGGGTAATTTATTTCCATCCCCCTTACTTTTAAATTTATTTAAAAATACCTCTTTTTTACAGCGCCGCCCTCACTCTCTAGCCTTTTTACACCCCTGACCCTTTTTGTTTATTCAATCTTTGGTTTTAATCTGAAATCTTAAAATTAAAAGCAAATTCATTGCTACATTAGTCCTCTGTCTTTCAGACCTTTTTTTTCTTGTAGTCCCAAAATCAAGCTATGTCATTTTGTTCTCATCTTTAATTACTTATTTACACTTATATCTTCCATTTCATTTGCATTTATACCTTATATATTTGATGTCAATTATGCACTTTATTTTAATATTTTTATATTTATTTACACTTGTAAAATTTTTATTTATTCTTATTTTATCTTTATTTATTTTCATGTCTATTTATATTCATGTTTTTTTTTTACATATTCCTCTTACATACATTTTAATATTATTTGTTTATGTTACTTTGATTCTTTTATTGTATTATGAATGAGGTGTATTATTGTTATTATTATCATCATCATCATGTAAAGGTCTTATTTCTTTCATCTATTTAAGTTTTCTTTTTATTATTACCTTTTTTGAAAGAATTTTAACTTTTCATTAACTTTAGCCAATTTAATTAATTTTCCTATTTTATTACTACTCATTTTAAAAGAGGGAACTTTAGGTCATTTTTTCATCTTATAAATGATGACATGAAGTTAGTTAAATAGGTGTTACATTTTAATGAAACCATAAGATTTTATTTTTCTTTTCTTTTTTAAACATTTGAATTAGAGTTAGTCTTTAAGATCTTATCTACTATTTACCCTACAAAAATTATAAATAATATGTAGTATATTTTTATTAAGGTTTTAAACTAATTTTAAATATCGTATAGGATTGCTCTTTAGAATCTTAAATTAATATGTAAATATTCTTTAGGACTTTGTTCAAGATTAAAACTAAGGATATTTTTATGTGAATTGTAAATCATGAGTAGGTCTTTCTAAGTATTTTATTTTAGAAACTCTTTAAGAAAGCTAATAAATGTTATTTAATATATATTATTTTAGGATTTTGACAAGTTTAAACCTTAGATCAAGAATTTTAAAGTAAGATAAATCATAAACCCGACATAGGATACTTTCGTAAGATATTGATAGGTTCTACGTTATTTATTAAATCATTTAAGAAAATAATACTAATAAAAGATCAAATAAGTTGTAGATGGATTTTAATATTTCTCTTAATTCATTGGTAATTTCTATTTTTTTTAGAATTCTAAACTAGAATTAATTTTAGGAATTGAAGGTATTTTACTAGAATTATTTAGGTATCCTTTAGTGTTCCTGTTAAAAGTAAAAATTTCTAATTTAAGTTTCAAATTAGATAAGTTTGGTAAACACAACTTAATCGAGTTATAAGTACACAAAGGCATTTTCTTTAGAGTTTTTATTTAAGATTTCCATAAGATTTTAGTCTAGAATAAGACATTATTATGCTTAAATAAAAAACCCTAGCTCCCAAAACCCCTTAGGACTATCCACGGATAGGCGTTGTGGGGGTGCTATAACCTTCCTTACACGTAACCATACTCCCGAATTTAAAATTTGGTGATGAGATCGAGTCTAGACTTTTAAGATTCTTCTGTAGTATTAATTCTAGAATTTTATACAATAGAGGATAACCAATATAGCCCTAATTGGTTAGTGGCAACTCTACGTTAAGTTAGGCCCTCCGTGTCTAGCTTTGTTTACTAGCCCCCATACTCTTATGTAGGCAACATTATGACACTTATAATAGGATTAACTAAGAGGGTTGGAATTCATAAATTAAATTGAACTATTGAATAGATCGGAAATTGAACCAAATCGAAGATAATTGGGGAAATGGAAAATTTTGCTAATTAGTCTTTAGAGAGTTGTTTGTTGTTGTTTTGACCAAGTAAGTTCAAATGGTATGGTTGTATCTAAATTGCTATATATATTTAAATTATGAATTTGTGAATGTTTAATAGTAATTAGAATTGTTTGCAAATTGGTACAAAAGGTGATACATGGACTAAATCGTGAAAAAAATGATAAATTAATTGAAAATTTGAATATGATGAATTGCAATTTAAAATATTAATGAATTAATAGTTGATGATAACTGATCAAATAATAATTGTATGAATTTGAGTGACTATCGAGATAGAGTATTAAATTGAATAGAATTGAAAATAGTGGAATTCGATGAGATTATGGAATTGACCTTGAATTGGTTTGAAATAGGATATGCTATGTGATAAAATGATGGTTTGAGATATGAATTAAATTGAATAAAAGGTTACCCTATTAACTGTTCGTGCAAAGTTAGATATAATTAGCATGCCTTAAGATAGGTCGAGTACAAGTTACTTCGACTACAAGTCGATGAGTACTGAGCACATTTATACTTCAGTTATATCGATGAGGCACTGGGTGCCAAACACATTGATGAGCGTTGGGCGCAAACTATTTACTTCGGCATTATTCGATGAGGCACTGGATGCCAAACTGGTGTGGTTGGTTGGATCCGTGTATTCTTCCAAGTCTGAGTTAGGTTAATAGGGATATAAAACGTAAATTGGAAAAATGATATTCAAATTGAATTGATATTATGATTTGAGGAATTATATAAACATTATGATATACAAATATCGATAGCATATGACAAATCAATGAATTCAATTCAGAATTCGAATAACGAAATGAAATAATGAATGTATTATATTAAAATTAGATGTATTGTTGATAATGTATAAAAAAATGTTATGAAATTGATATTGACTTGAATAAATGTTGGATATAAGTGATTGTGAATGTTATATGCTTGATTTATTATAATATATGATATATGTTGATACTCACTTTTTTTATATGTGATTATCATGTTTAGGCAAACTCGTAAAGCTAGTATTTTACTGAATTAAGATGTAGTTTTAGGTAAGTTGTTTCTAAATACGTTTGAACTTACTAAGCATTCATTATGCTTACCCTATTATTTCTCTTTTCCTTGTAGATCGCCAACTTGCAGAACTTGTCTAGCAAATCGTCTAGGAGCTCACACTATCTTGTTAATCATTTGGTAGTCTTTCTATCATTTAATGCTCAGTTTTGTGGCATGTACATAGGGTTGTGTTTTCTTTGGATATGGTTTTGATTTGAACCTTGTAAATGCTTACCTTTGGAATTGTAATGGTTATCTAGAAATGCATATATGATGGTAATGTGTTAAATGACTTATGAAGCACTTGAATGACAATTTGGTACTTGATTGGTATGACTAAATTGTTTTTATTCTTGATTAGATAATTGATATGGTTCTATGTTATTTTGGAAAGGTTTCAATTGTATAATAGGCTAGTTGGTATTGGAAATGATATGTGTTATTGTGAATTGGTGCCAAATTATGGCATATTGGTTGTTTTGGTACTATGATGAGATGATCTTGAATTACATTCAATGGTAAATTTGAGCATGATTAGGCATGAAACTGTAACACCCAGTTAATTTTTAATTGACCCAAAATTTAGGAAAGTTAGGATTAAATTGAAAATATTAGCAAAATATCGGGCCCCAATAGGAATTTCAAAATTTTGATGGCTGAATTGTTATTAGTTGGATCTCAATTCTGGTTTAGTTAGTTGGGAACCAACTGGTTCTATAGTGGGAGACAAAATGATTAAGGATGAATGGTTGTGACGATCAGTGAAGATCGTGCCATAGGGGTATATATATATGAGTGTGCGTGAAGATGGAATTCCTCAATTCTGTTTAGACATTTTTCTCTCCATAATATCATCTTCTTCAATCACTCTGAAGAAGAAGAGGTTGTAGCTGAAGGAAGCTTTGGATGTCGCAGCAGTCGTGTACATTGAAGTCTGGTAGTACAGAAATTAAGGAACTGGTAAGCTTATGTACCTTTCTGAACTCGTGGATTGAAGAAAGAAGTAAAGTAAGAACTCTTAAAAGCTTCTGTATAATGATGGATTCTAGGTTTTAAGGGTTGAACACCTTTAGTTTAATCAATACATGGTTGTTATTGTAAAACCCCTTACCCGGTCCGATCACCGAACTCGAGTAAAATGATGCTACAAACAAATACCAAACAATTTACAAGTAATTTATTAATCAAAATCTCAATTAATTATCATCAAATCACATATTATCAAATATAAAAAATTATAATCTATATGGACCTAATTGTAAAGTCCTGAATTATTTAACTCAATTTTTATGAATTCTGTCATAAATAAGTATTTGCTTTAGTGGTTAAGTGATTTGTGTGTGTTTGAGGTCTTAAGTTCAAGTCCCACTTTTGGAAATTCTACTCTTTTTGTTCCTAGACTTATCCCTAATTGTTGGGCTTATATCATATTTTTGGTCAACTCATATCAGAATAAGCTTGCTGGTTCAAGTGGTAAAGTGTTAGTATGCACTAAGTTTCTATGTTTGCACCCACGTGTGAGCGAAGAATGATAATTTTGCTTCTCTGTATGGATGCCGGTGGAGTAGTATAGGTTTTATGGGATTGAAATTTTGTAGTAGTTGGATGAGAGTTAGTGGGTCGATTTTTGTGGGATTGGGTTGTTAGTAGGGGAGTTGGTAAAGAGTTTCGATTCTTTTTTATTTTTAATTTTGTTCTCCACGATTCACTCTTCAATTTCATGTTACTCTTTCCTTCTTTCTCTGTCCAATTTTCCTCTTTTTCCTCTCTTCTTTCATTTCAAACCAAAACCATATATTACCATTTGTTGATCGGCATCGTTGTTTCGTTCATCATCTTCTATTGTGCAAATTTTCTTTTTGTGGTTCATATTGGTAAGTTGTTGGGTAGGTGTGGTTTTACTATTTCATAGTTAGTTGTTAATAGGGGATTTTCGTTATTCTTAATGGAAGGATTTTCTGTTGATGGCGTTTCGGTTCATTCTCGTTTAGGGGGAAGGCAAGAAGCAATTGGTGCTCCTTCAGCGAATTGTGTGTTGGGTGATTTATGTTTGTTGACGAAAAGTATATTGGTGTGTTGTTCAGATTTGAGAGGCTAAGCTCATGGTCAATTTTTTGTTTGAATTCATAAATCAATTGCCAAAATAATTGTTGGGATATTGGTTTTAGGTTTCGGAGGTCTCGGGGTTTTTTTCACATCAAATTCAAACCAAGTGTGTAACGAGAAATTGGATCCTCTCGACGCCACATGACCGTGAGCCAGGCCGTGTGGTAGGCCATGTGTGACACACGATCGTGTGATAAGCCGTGTGCGAGGCCTTGTGTCATACACGACCTAAGCCATTTTAGGTCCTGTGGGTCACACAGACGTGTGTTGTAACACCCCTAACCCGTATCCATCACCGGAATAGGGTTAAAGGCGTTACTTGACAGATCGACACATTTAGCATTCATTTATCAATCATCCTAACACCATAGGTCATACATCACTACAAAGTCCCTTATATTAGGTCAACGAGACCTTAAACATGCTTTAGAAAGGGGTCGGGACTAAACCGAGCTCATACAAAATTTTTTGAAACTTAAATATTTTTCAAATTTATAAAGGTCACACACCCGTGTGAATAGGAAGTGTGCCTCACACGGCATTAGACACACCCGTGTGTCTAGGCTGTGGCAAAACAAGACATATATATTGACTTGTCCACACGGCCACAAGACACGCCCGTGTGCCTTGGTTGTGGTCGAAACTAACTTGGGTCACACGGCTGACCACACGCCCATATGTCTAGCCCGTGTACCTTTTGAAATGGCCACACACGCCCATGTACCAAGGTTGTGTGCCTTGCACGGCCACTAGATATGCCTCTGTGTGTAGGCCATGCTCAAGACTGACTTGAATAGCTAGATTATAACAGACATACGGTCAAGACAGACGCCTGTGTGCTCAACTGTGTGGGGTGAAAATTAGGGTTGGTTTAAGCCACATTTCCCACCTAATTTAATCACACCAAAACCACAACATCTTTGCATCATTTATAGGAACCAAATCAACCATTTCACACATATTGCATAACATCCAAATACCATCCAATTCACTACTCAATTCCACAACCTAAATATACTAAAATCATTAAAACTCACATAAGTTTCAAAATTATAATCTCATCATCTTATCACCTATTTCATACCACAAAACTTGCCAATTCAACATCTCATATTTAAGCTATCATATGAACATTATAAACATCACATTTCTTACTTATTAAACATGCCAATTAGGCCAACTTAAAAGGTCATACGTACCAATATTTACAAGCCAAGTCTCATGGCTAACTACAACACAAAACATACCAAAATGACACTTGTCTATACATGCCATATACCATATTTACAACTCTAAAAATGGTATCAAAATATATTCCGATAGTGTGAATGAGTCGCTGACGATCCTCGAATCCGAGCTAGCTTTATAACACTATAAAACAGAGAACATTTCACATAGTAAGCTTTTAAAGCTTTGTAAGTTTGTACTAAATATAATCAACAATTTATATAATACAAAACATCATCTAATAAACACTTAGTAGTCCTCAAATCAATCATCACTTCTATTTCATCACAATTAATATGTTCATACTAATTCATCAAGCTTTGTACACACAGTATCTTCTACCATATAGGTTCCGTACATACCTGAATGTTCCCGTATTTATTCATTTTCATTCTCACCTCCTTTTCGAATACATTAATTCTTTCCAAAGTCTATCCATGCTTTAAGAATTCGTACACTTAGTGCTTTAATGGTTAGCCAAAGCTAAAATGATTCTGCACACTTAGTGCCATCTCAAATAACCAAAGCTATCTTGGTAACGCACACTTATTGCCTCATATAGCCGAAGCTATTCCATTTCGCACATTTAGTGCTACTTATAACTGAAACTATTTCAAATCACACACTTAGTGCCGAACATAGTTGATTTATCATCTTACTCAAACCATAGTCAAATATATATACAATTTATGCATTATCAAAGCATTAAAACATACTTGTAACATTATTTATCACGTACGAACTTACCTCGTACTCGGAATTGACGATTCGGATCGTTTACTCGATAATCTTCGATTTCCCTTGATCTAAATCTGAATTCCTCTTTTCTTAATCTATATGTATTCAAAATTAACCATTTTATTACACAAATCATTCAATTAAATCCAAATACACATAATTAGGGTATTTTACAAATTAGCCCTCATATTTTTACATTTTAACACTTTAGTCCCTATTTCACAAAAACACAAAATACACATAATTTCAATGAACCCATGCATAGCCGAATATTATAAGGACTTCTAGGAGTCCAAAACTTTCATTTATTTCACAATTTAACCCCTCAACTTACACTTTTCCAAATTAAATCCCTAATATGCATTTTTACTCAAAATCACTATACAAAACATGTATATCAAGCACTAAGCTTTCATAATTCATCATTAAACATCATAAAACACATGAATTCATCAATGGCATCTTTCAAAATCATCAACCAATTCAAAAATTAGGGCATGGGCTTAATAGATTACTAAACAACAATCTCAAAAATATAAAAATCATCAAAAACCGAGCTCGAATGCTTTCCTAATTGGACTTAAAAATGGCTGAACCCTAGTTAAGCTTTAACCTTTCTTTTTCTTTGATATTTTCGACAAGAATAAGATGAACACATTCATCTTTTACTTTTTTTTATTTAATCATAACGTAATACATAAATTACAAAATTAACCTTAGTTATTTCATTAAAATTCCACTAACTATTGTCCATATGTAACATCCTGATTTTTGGGCCTAGTCGGAACAGTGGTTTTGGGACCACAAATCCGATGAGAAAAAATTCATTTTTATTATATTTTTATGGTCACAATTTCACGGAATGATTTCCTCAAAATTTCGTTAAAAAATTTCGATGTTTGGGCACTCAATTTGGTCAAAAGAACTAAATTGTAAAAAGTGCAAAAGTTGAGTTCTACATGTTATAAGTGTCTAATTGTTATGAGTTTTTAAATGAAAGGTCCTTAAATGGTAGTTAGACCATTTTGAAGTTTGTGGACAAAAATGGACATGGTATGATAGGTTTTTGAAAGTTTTTCATTAAGGGCATTTTAGTAAATTGGTAATTAAAATGAATTAAAAATGCCAAAATAAGCCAAATTTGCTCATCTTCTTCCTCATAGCTGAATTTTTCATGAAAACACCATGGCTAGGGTTTCAAGCTTTCCAAGCTCATTTGTAAGTGATCCGAGCCCCGTTTTTAATGTTCTTTACATTTTTGAAGTCCCGGTAACATGTTCTAGCTATTTCTACCATTATTTGAGCTAGGGTTTGTGTTTAAAATTTAACCATGAATGATATGCATGTATTTTGATGTTTAATGGTAGAATATGAAGCTTGAAATTGTGTTAAACAACTTTTGCTAAGTGATTTTACGTGAAAACGAGTAAAACAGCATAATCGGTAAAAATACCTAATATTCATAAGTACATGTTAGAGTGAGAATTTGATGTTGCCATAGAAGGGAAAAATGGTCAGCATGTCATAAAACATAAAAAAATAGGATGAAGTTTAATTTCCGAACCTTGGGGCGAAAGTGAAAATATGCAAAAGTTTAAGGGTCAAAATGTAAATTTGTAAAAATATGATTTTTGGACCTGTATGAATAATGTGACTAATTATTAGGCTAAATGTGATATTATAGATGAAGGAAATTGAGATTCAGGCTTAAATCGGGAAAATACAAGGTTATGGACTAAAATGGTATATTGCCATTTCTAAATCGAGGTAAGTTCGTGTGTTAATAATAATGCAATACCATGCATGAATTGTAATTCTCTATTGATATGGCATAAATTGTATAAGTTAATATGTTTAAGAGAAGTTTATGGATGGTATGTATGATATGGAAAAATGTAATGCTTGTTGTGACATGTGAAATTGAATGGCAAATTATTGTTACATGAATTGAGTGTTAAATTACTATTACTTGGGTTGTATGAATTGCTACATGGTTGTACCTAATGAGATTTCAACAAGTTTGTACGTAAATAATTTATCGACTCTTTTTATTTTATTATATTTTGTTATCATATGAAATGTGGCTGCCTATAGAATGACTATTTTTTGTAAATTGCAAATTGAAAAAGGACTATGAATTAAGGAATTTCCCGGTTGAGCCTTCGGAATAGAAATGATACAAATGATCTATTGTGAGGTCGCATGTGTAGTACTAAGTGTAGGCTACTATGCGTACCTGATAACTTCGATCACGTGTGTAGTACTAAGTGCAGGCTACTACATGTATCAGATCGTTAGGTCACGTGTGTAGTACTAAGTGCAGGTTACTATGTGTACCAGATAATTGGTCAAATGTGTAGTACTAAGTGCAGGCTACTATGCGTACCAGATAGCTTTAGCTATAAGTGTGAAAATATGTGCAGGCATCTGAGTATCAGTTATTATTCCGAAGAGTTCAACGGGAAAATTGATTAAGTAAAAAAATACATGTGAACATGATTATATGATGAATAAGTGCAGGTATATGTTTAAGAAAATTTTGAGCAATATGATCGATATTTGAGTGAACTTCGATAAGACAAAAAGGATAAAGTGAAATTATGTAAGAGTGAATTTTAGTAGTACAACAGTGTTGGACAGTAGCAGTTGTGTGAATTTGAAAATTTACCAAAAATTGTGTAAGTTGAATTAAATTTCAAATAAATTATGGAATTAAATATTAATGAGTCTATTTTCATATAAATGATACAGGGGAAGCATAAGAGTTGTATATTATGTGATATTCTAATTTTTGTAATACTGTCAGAATGAATTCGAGATCCGCTGTTCTGACTTGGAAAAATTTTTAAACATTGTAGAAAACTAATTATGGGTTATAATCTATATTCTTAGAATCTTTGATGAGTCTAATTTTAATAGAAACAAACGGGAATATTATCTGAGTCCCGTACTATGATATAAATAAATTTTAGTGAAGAAAGGTCGAAGCTGTTAAACAGAAAAATAGGGGAGATTTTGAATAATAAACTGTACATATTTGCTGGACCAAAAATTATGAAAATTTTATGGTGGAAATATATATGAGTCTAGTTTCTGGGAAAATTTACAGATCTTAATTTCGAGTTCCTTAACTCTAGATATAAATGATTTAGTGATTGTTACTCAAGAAAGCAGCTTAACCAGAACATGTGTAAATGTACAATTGGGTTAGTTTTACTGTGGAAAGCATGTTAGTAAATTGCTTATTATTATTTCATGTGAGCTTCCTAAGCATAAAGCTTACCCCCTCCTTTCCATTTCTTTTAGTGTTGTTAGGTTAGCTCAGGGTTGGAGATCGTCGGAGGCAGCATCACACTATCAAGCCAACACCTTGACAGTATAAACACATATGCTAGAATTATCAAGTGAGTGGCACGTATAAGGACCTAGTTTTATAACATGTATTATTATAATTTGGCCAAATATATTGGTCTTTAGTGAGCTAATGATTTTGACTTATAAATCTGGCTATTTATGTTATGTTTGATATTGGTGATGTGCATATGCATGGTTGGTAATAAGTTGTTTAAGTTGTTTAATTAATGAATTAAGTCCGTTAACACCTCGTGTTCGACTCCGGCGACGGTCTTGGGTACGGGGCGTTACACAATACTTGTCCATTCATTAAACCAATGGTCCATTTGCATCATAAGGACCTCTCATTTAAAGAGACATAGCAATTAAACATTTTAAGAATTAACTAGCCACTTTTACATTTTATACGATTAGGTCCTTTTGCAAATTGAGAACACAAATGATAAAATTTTTATACGAAACTTTCACACATGCTAATTCACATATTATAAGCATGGAAAATAATATTAAAATATTTTTTTTGATTCAGATTCATGGTCCCAAAACAAATATTCCAACTAGGGTCTAAACCGGGCTGTTACAACTCTCTCCCTTAGGGATTTTCGTCCCCGAAAATCATACCAATGAACAGGTTTGGATATTTCTTTCTCATAGCATCCTCGAGTTCCCACGTAGCTTCTTAAACCCCGTGTCGATGCCACGATACTTTCACTAATGCTATTCTTTTATTTCTCAGCTCTTTGATCTCACAAGCTAAAATTTGTATCGGTTTTTCTTCATAAGACTTATCAGGCTGAATTTCAATCTCAGTTGGGGAAATAACATGTGAAGGATCTGATTTGTATCTTCGTAGCATCGATACATGGAATACAATGTGAATCTTTTTGTAACACCCCACACCCATGCCTTACGTTGAGACGGAATACGAGGTGTTACTAAACTTAAACACATGCATTCAAACATTTAAGAGTCACCAAGACTTGATTAAATTCAAAACCTTTTTTTAAACTTTTCCAAAACTTCTTATCAGGGGACTATAAGGCCCAAAGCATCTCTTGGAAATCACTCGGGACCATTTCGGGTCCTTTAATCAACACTAGGATAATGACCTTTAAAACAGGGCACACACCTGTGTGGATGCGCAACACGCCCGTATGGAACTTGAACACAGTCGTGCTAATGGCCCATGTTGCACACACGGCCTAAGCACCTAGGGAAACGCTCGTGTCCCATGCCTGTGTGAATTAAATTCTAAATTTGAACCTACAAGTGTTTTCACACGGCCTGGCACATGCCGGTGTCTATGACCCGTGTCCCTCACACGACCATGATACACTCGTGTCCTAGCCTGTGTCTAAAAACTTGACATTCTATTTCTGATGTCAGCAACCAATTAGGGGCACACGGCCAAGGCACACGCCTGTGTGCTAGACTGTGCCCTTCAAATGACTAAGGCACACGGCCATGTCTCTACCCGTGTGTTTACTACCATGCATACTGACTTGTAAAATTTACGTGCACGGGACACACAGCCGGATAACACGCCCATGAGGATGGCCGTCTGTTAGACAAACGCCCGTGTGTCTACCCGTGTGGACAATATAATGCTATTTACCGAGCCTTATGCCACCTTGAAACAAAATTTAATACTAATCAACATATCAGGGTCTAATTTAATATGAGTTCTCAACCAACAATCATAACTAAGGCCTATGTACATTTCACAAATTTAACCATGTCAACAATTTCACATTCGCAAAAGACTATCTTGCATTCATATAATGACTTATAATATTAGCCATTTTCATGGCCTTATACAAAATGAGTAAAATGTTAAAACAAGCCAACACCTTTGGCCCCAAAACAATGTGACACAAAAATAAAATCAAAGATTCCTATACATGCCATAATCAAAATAATAAAACTAGTTATACCAAGTGCTTCAAGGATAGTGTGACTGGCTTCTCTGACCTAGGCGACGATCCTCGAACTAATTTGGCAGCACTAAAAGGAAATGGAAAGGAAAAAGGGTAAGCATGGAAGCTTAGTAAGTACATATATGCAAATAAGTGTAATTAGAAACACATTCGTCAAACAGTGGCTTATCATACTTAAATGATATATCATTTTAACCTCACTATCTTGCTCTTCCTTCTTTTATGCATACTTACTACATCTCATCACATACTAAGGTCTTCGTTCGAGAGTTTAGTATACATACTTGTAGTTACCCGTAAAATAACTCAAGTTCATTCTCTCTATTGACATACCTCATTGGAAATATCACCAATACATTCATCGAGTTACCCCTTTGAACACTCGGAAATACCAATGAATACACGAATAGTTTACTCCTAAGTACTATACGAGTAGCCAAAGCTACCTCGTACTTTGTAATACTTGCATATTTGAGCTACTCACGAGCATTTTCACCAAATCAGTACCTGGACCCCATAGCTTTATCATGTAATGCTCGCTCATTGAGCTACTCACGGGTTTGCATACAAAGTCAGTACCCGGACCCACATTACATATTTCACTTGTCTCATGAACTCAGACTCAACTCATGAGTTCAGACCACTCAATTTCTCATGACTTACCTTTTGTATCCTATACTATTTCTGAGGTTTGACAGGATCTTGTATCTAACCTAATGCTGTTGCACTTGTTTATAATGTAGGTTACTCTTATATCGTATTATTTATACTTTCATGGTATCGAGTAGATTATGATACATGGTAAAAATAAAACATTTAAAAGTAAGCTACAATGACACATTATTTACATATGTACTTACCTCGACACAAAATGATAGGAACGAGCCTAATCTTTGTAAATTTTGTTCTTCCCTCGATTAAGACCCGAGTCACGTTTCTCTTAATCTAAAATGTTGAAAATTACCTTATTTAATACACAAATCATTAAATTCAACTTAAGACTCATACTTTGGTAAAATGACCGTTTTGCCTTTAAACTTCACAAAAATTACGATTTTACACCTAGGCCCGAAAATTAATTTTTATCGAATTTCCTTATTAGCCAATCCTAACTGACCATTTATTTCTTTAATAACCACCCCAAATTCTCAATAGTTCACAACATTACTATCTATTTTACAAACTTTACAAAATGGTCTATTGGGGTTTTCATGAGAAGTCCTTTCACAAAAGTTGTTCACTCAACAACCAAGACTAATTTTCTTCCATAAAAACTTAGCAAACATACAAATCCTTTCATGGTAAGTCCATAGATTATCAATCATTTCTCAAAATAGTCCTCTCAATAGCTAGATTAAGCTTTAGGGGTCCCAAAAGTACAAAAATTATCAAGAATAACCCTCAAATTGACTTACTTGCAAGAGGCTAGCTTGGCTTAAATTTCAAGGCTTCAAAACCCTTATTTTTGCTGAAAATTTCAATGAAGAAGAAGAGGGGAAATGGGTGATATCATCTTTTGTTTATTTTATTTCTTTTTGGTCAAACAAGTCACCAAATTTTTACCTAACATTGACTAGCCTAGTTCTTTGTCCGTATGGCCGACCATGCTACATTTTAAGGGTCTATTTTCCCCTTAAAGACCTTAAATTGGCTCTCTAGCTATTTGGTATGTCTATCAAGTGAAATTGAACTTTTACTCTTATGCAATTTAGTCCTTTTTTTGTAATTAAACTCTCAAACGCTAAAATTTATTCACCAAATTTTTCATGCACCTTTATAATCATGCCGTCACACATAAAATAATATTAAAATAATTTCTCTAGCTTTGGAATAGTGGTTCTGAAACCACCGTTCTGACTAGGCCCAAAATTGGGATGTTACAATTCTCCCTCTTTAGAGTTTTTCATCCCCAAAAATCTTACCAGTGAATAAGTTTGGGTATTGGTCTCTCATAGTATCTTCAGGTTCCCACGTGGCTTCCCCGACTCCATGTCAATACCACAAATGTAATATCCCGAATTAGGGCCTAATCGGAATACTGGTTTTGTGACCACAAATCCGAGATAGAAATAATTATTTTATAATTATTTTGATGATTATGATATGATTTCATGATTGTGTGAAAATTTCGTGATGAAATTCTATGCCTAAAGTGCTTAAATTGAAAGTAGGGGCTAAATCGAATAAGTTGCAAAACTTGCATTCTAGAATTTTTTTAGTATGAAATTGTTTTGGAATATTAATGAGGAGGTCTTAAATAGCAATTTGACCAATTTTAAGTTCATGGAAAAAATTAGGACATGGAAGGAATTTTTGGAAAGTTTAGTAGTAAGGGTATTTTGGTCATTTAGTTATTAAAATGAATTAAAAACAAAATTAAAAGCCAATTTTTTGTCCATCTTCTTCATTAGGCCGAAATTTCAAGGGTTCTCCATAGCTAGGGTTTGTTTCAAGCTTCCAAGCTCCATAGTAAGTGATTCCAAGCCCCGTTTTTAATGTTCTTTACGTTTTTGGAATCCCGGTAGCTCGATTAAGCTTATGTTAGCAATAATTCAACCTAGGGTTTATATTTGGAAAAATACCCATAGGTGAAATTTGTGTATTTTGATGTTTTATGATAGAATATGGGATTTTAAATTATGTTAGACAACTTGTACTACTCGATTTTAAGCAAAAACGAGTAAAATGGCTTAATCGGTAAAAATACCTAATAGTCACAAGTACATGTTAGAGTGAGAATTTGATGTTGCCATAGAAGAGAAAAGTGATCAGCATGTTGTAAAACATAAGAATAAGGAATAAAGTTTAATCCCAAGCCTAGGGGCAAAAATGTAAAATGCAAAAGTTTAGGGGTAAAATTGTAATTTTGCCACAATTTGAGTTAAGGATTAATTTGATAATGTGAGTATTAAATAAGCTAAATGTGTTATTTTAGATCAAGAAAGACGTCGAATCGACCTCAATCGAGGAAAAGAAAATATTGTGGACTAAATTGCAAAATCCTTGTATTTTGGTACCAAGGTAAGTTCATGTGTAAATAATGTAGCATAATGGTTATTTTTAAGTTATTGATGTTAATTATATGTTATGCTGAATTTTATTATGAAATGTATGCTTTGTGGTTAATTTCAAATAATATGCAAATTATGTGAACTACTTGTTAAATATAATTGTTACCGAGTATTGATTTCGGCATTCTACGGAAGACGGCAAGGATAAGTGTTCGAGGAAAAAGCCCGTTTGAACCTTAGGAATAGATTAGGATACAAGTGACATGTCACTAGGATGGTTGAGCATCCGAACTCGTTGAGTTGAGTCCGAGTTCACTTATGGATGCGAATGTCCGAACTCGTTGAGTTGAGTCCGAGTTCGTGAGATGTAACTAAGCATCCGAACTCGTTGAGTTAAGTCCGAGTTCACTTATGGATGCGAACACCTGAGCTCGTTGAGTTGAGTCCGAGTTCGCTTATGGGCGGGTTACATGATTGCTTGATTGAATATGTGGCACTTATATGCAAATTATCCATGTATCCGAATTATATTCCGATGTGTTCAACGGGTAAAGTTTTACTCAAATGGAAGAATACTCGAGATGAAAAGAGACGTACTGGTAAGTGATGAGAAATGGATATTTTGGACAGGTATGTATTTAACCCTCGGGTTGAGTGTTGATTACAACCACGATAAGGTAATAAGATGATGAAAAATGATTAAAAAAAATGTGATAAGTGTGTTGATGATATATGCTAATGTTGATTAGTTTGATTGTTTGTTATGTTATTTATTATTTACATATGAACTTACTAAGCATTTATGCTTACTCCCTCCTTCTTACTCATTGTAGTTTTGGACAAGCCAGTTCAGGAGTCGGGATAGGTCGAAGGCTCAGTCACACTATCAGGAAGATTTTTGGTAAATGGCTTGTAAATTTAAGTATGGCATGTATAGCAATATACTTATTTTGTGTAAATGATCTTATCATATGGTGACAGAATGGTTGAGAAAATATTTGATAATGATAAATTATGAAAATGGTAAGTTTAGATTATGTTTGATGTTAAGGAAAATTATTAAGATACTTAGTGCATAAAAACTCATAAGAGGGATGAAATTTGCCATAAACAGAATACTACAGCAACACTGACGTGAGTTTGAAAATTTACTAAAAATCATATAAATTGAATTTGGTGATGGACTACATACCAAATTGAAGTTTATTATGTCTAGTTTCACATGAAACAAATGAAACAGGTAAAGGAATTATATGTTAGAAGATATTTGAATTTTAGTGAAACAGGGTCATAGCAATTTCTGAATCCTCTGTTCCTACTTTAGAAATTCACCATAAATTTTAAAGATATAATTTGGTGGTGTATTTTATATCCTCAGAATTATTATTGAGTCTAGTTTTAGGAGAAGCAAACCTCATAGTCATATGAATTTTTTACAGAGAGAAATGTGGTTCGTAGTAAATAGAGGCAGACCAGTCAAGTCCTGAAACTGGGGTAACTTTAACTAATAAACTGTACTAATTGGCCCAACCAAAAATTTTATAAAAAAACTTAGTAGATAGGTATATGAGTCTAGATTCAGGGAAAATTTACGGATCTTGATTTCGAGTTTCGTAACTCGAGATATGATTTTTCTTGTGACTGTGACGCAAGTAGCTTAAAAGCTGTGAATGTAGAAACAAATAATCCAAAGTTCTAAAAATGTTAAATTAAGCTTAGTAACACCTCATACTCGACTCTAGCGATGGTCTCGGGCGTGAGAGCGTTACATTTAGTGGTATCAGAGCAGGTTTAGTCGGTTCTCGGACTACGTGTTGTATGTACGGATTTTGCTATACATGCCATATGTATAAATTGTGATAGTGTGACGACTTCTGACCTTTTTAAATGATTTTTTTTATAGTAAATGGATCCCGATCCAGTTGTGGCAGATGAAGTAGAGAGTAACGCGCCAGCTCCGGCTGAAGGAGCAGCGCTGACTGAAAATCCACCTCCTACTGTTGGTCAGGGAGGAGGAGAAAGGGGTCGGGAAGCCTTTCTCCAAATGATGAGTGCATGGTACACTGAGTTCGTTCGTACGAACCCAAATGTACAACCTCCCCCACCTCCCCCAATTCCTCAACCTGTACCCCCGATGCCTCAAGGTATGGATCTGATGAAATTTCACAGAACTCCAGTTGATAGAATTCGCAAGCAAGGGGCCGAAGAATTTAAAGCAAATATTGATGATGATGCCGAGAGAGCAGAGTTCTGGCTTGAAAATTCAATCCGGGTATTTGGCGAATTATCTTGTACACCTGAAGAATGTTTGAAATGCGCTATATCTTTTTGAGGGATTCAGCTTATAATTGGTGGAAGACTTTGATTTCGGTGGTACCGAAAGAGAAAATAACTTGGGAATTCTTTCAAGAAGAGTTTCGGAAGAAATATATTAGTGAAAGATTTATTGATCAGAAGTGTAAAGAATTTCTTGAGCTGAAGCAAGGTAATATGACGGTTACAGAATATGAAAGAGAGTTTGTTCGATTAAGTAAGTATGCCAGAGAGTATGTTCCTACAGAGGCCAAGATGTGCCGACGATTTGAAGACGGGCTCAACGAAGACATCAAGGTATTTGTTGGAATTCTTGAATTAAAAGAAATGGTATTATTGGTTGATCGAGCTTGTAAGGCTGAAGAATTACTTAAAGAAAAGAAAAAGGTAGAGGCTGAGACTAGAAATTGGAAGAAAAGACCGATGAGTGGTTCATTTTCACAGCAACCTGGAAAGTCAAGGAATATGAATCCTCGTTCCCAAGCTTTAGCTGGGCAATCATATGGGAATTATAAGAAGCAAAATGTGGGTCCTAAATCCCAGACTACTTCGGCAGCCAGTGTAGGGAACTCGAGATTTGTTAAACCTGAGTGCCAGCGGTGTGGTAGAAATCATTTTGGTCCATGTAGAGCAAATGAATGTTTTCGATGTGGTTCTTCGGATCATTTTATTAGAGACTGCCCAGAGAGAGCTGAAAAAGAAAAATTTCAGAATACAAAAACAAGTGGGGCGGATTCGAGAGGAAGATATCCAAGAAAAGCTGGGAGCGAAGCAAGCAGTAAGAATGAAGCCAGGGATGCACCAGTTAGACCTGAAGGAAGGGCTCCGGCTAGAACTTATGCTATTAAAGCGCGTAAAGATGCTTCCTCACCTGATGTGATTACCGGTACATTTTCCCTCTATAATGTTAATGTTATTGCTTTGATTGATCCCGGTTCTACTCATTAATATGTGTGCATGAAATTGGTGTCTAGTATGAATATACCTGTTGAGAACACAGAATTTATGATTAGAGTGTCGAATCCGTTAGGCAAATGTGTGACTGTTGATAAAGTATGTAAGAAATGTCCTTTAATGATTCGGGATCATTACTTTTTGGCCGACTTGATGTTGTTGCCGTTTGATGAGTTTGATGTTATTTTGGGTATGGATTGGTTGACATTGCATGATGCTAAAATAAATTGCAAAGAAAAGGTTATAGAATTAAAGTGTGAAAATGGTGAAACTCTGCGGGTTGAATCAGATAAATCAGAGGTATTGCCTAGTGTGATTTCTTCAATGTCGGCTCAAAGATATCTGAGAAAGGGTTATGAAGCTTATTTGGCGTATGTAATTAATACAAAAGAAGTTGAAAAGAAAGTTGAATCAGTGCCGGTTGTGTGTGAATTTGCGGACGTATTTCCAGAAGAATTGCCGGGTTTGCCTCCAGTCAGGGAAGTAGAATTTGGTATTGATTTGATACCAAGAACAGCTCCGATTTCGATTGCTCCGTATAGAATGGCACCAGCAGAGTTGAAGGAATTAAAGTCGCAGTTGCAAGAGTTGACTGATAAAGGTTTTGTGAGACCGAGTTTTTCACCTTGGGGTGCTCCCGTGTTATTTGTGAAAAAGAAGGATGGTTCTATGAGGTTGTGTGTTGATTATCGGCAGTTAAACAAGGTGACAATCAAAAACAAGTATCCGTTGCCAAGAAT
This sequence comes from Gossypium hirsutum, assembly GCF_007990345.1. Lineage (NCBI taxonomy): Eukaryota > Viridiplantae > Streptophyta > Magnoliopsida > Malvales > Malvaceae > Gossypium > Gossypium hirsutum. The sequence goes on along the minus strand of NC_053433.1, from coordinate 25,870,019 downwards.
TGATGATTTGTTTGATCAGCTAAAAGGAGCGACATGGTTTTCAAAGATTGACTTGAGATCTGGGTATTACCAACTGCGGGTAAAGGAGTCGGATGTGCCTAAAACTGCTTTTAGAACAAGGTAGGTCATTATGAATTTTTAGTTATGCCATTCGGGTTGACAAATGCTCCTGCTGTGTTTATGGATTTAATGAATCGCATATTTCGGCCATACTTGGACAAATTTGTTGTGGTGTTTATAGATGATATTTTAATTTATTCAAAAGATGAGACAGAGCATGCTGAGCATTTGAGGATAGTTTTGCAAACTTTGAGAGATAAGCAGCTGTATGCTAAGTTTAGTAAAAGTGAATTTTGGCTCCGGGAAGTTGGATTTTTGGGGCATATTGTTTCAGGTGATGGTATACGGGTTGATCCTAGTAAAATTTCAGCCATTGTTGATTGGAAACCACCGAAAAACATAACCGAAGTTAGAAGTTTCTTGGGGCTAGCTAGGTATTATCGGCGGTTTGTAAATGGATTTTCTATAATTGCTGCTCCTATAACTAGATTACTCCGAAAGTATGTTAAATTTGAATGGACGGAAGAATGTCAACAGAGTTTTGAAGAATTGAAAAAGTTATTAACAGAGGCACCAGTGTTAGTACAGCCCGAATCAGGTAAAGAATTTGTGGTGTATAGTGATGCTTCTCTAAATGGTTTGGGGTGTGTGCTCATGCAAGAAGGAAAAGTGGTGGCATATGCTTCGAGGCAGTTAAAGCCTCATGAGAGGAATTATCCTACTCACGATTTGGAATTGGCTGCGGTGGTGTTTGCTTTGAAAATTTGGCGACATTATTTGTATGGTGAAAAGTGCCGGGTATATACCTACCATAAAAGTCTTAAGTACTTGATGTCACAAAAAGACTTGAATTTAAGACAACGAAGATGGTTGGAATTATTGAAAGATTACGAGCTTGTTATTGAATATCATCCGGGAAAAGTGAATGTGGTTGCTGATGCTTTGAGCAGAAAGTTGTTGTTTGCTTTGATAGTTATGAACACTCAGTTGAAAGTGTCAGATGATGGTTAGATTCTAGCAGAGTTAAGAGCAAAACCAATGTTTTTGCAAGAGATTTCTGAAGCTCAGAAAGATGATCAAGATTTGCAAGCCAAGAGAAAACAGTGTGAAGTTGATACAGAGTCAGATTTCAAAATTGGTTCTGATGGGTGCTTAATGTTTAAAGATCGGGTTTGTGTACTGAAGGATGAGTAATTGATTCAAAAGATCCTACAGGAAGCACATAGTGGTTATTTCTCGATTCATCCGGGTAGTACGAAAATGTATAATGACTTGAAGAAAATGTATTGGTGGAATGGAATGAAAGAAGATATATCAGAGTTTGTGTCCAAATGCTTAATTTGTCAATAGGTGAAAGCTGAACACCAAGTGCCTTCGGGATTACTTTAGCCTATTATGGTTCCTGAATGGAAATGGGATCGGATTACTATGGATTTTGTTTCAGGATTGCCATTGACTCCAGGAAATAAAGATGCCATCTGGGTAATAGTTGACAAATTAACTAAGTCGGCTCATTTTATCCCGGTACGTACGGATTATTCTCTTAACAAGTTGGCTGAACTGTATATTAGAGAAATTGTTAGATTACACGGAATACCATTATCGATTATTTCAGATAGAGATCCAAGGTTTACCTCGCGGTTTTGGCAAAAGTTACAAGACGCGTTAGGTACGAAGTTAAATTTCAGTACTGCTTTTCATCCACAAACTGATGGAAAATCAGAAAGAATAATTCAGATTCTTGAAGATATGCTTAGATGTTGTGTATTGGAATTTCAAGGAAGTTGGGAAAGGTACTTACCGTTGGTGGAATTTGCTTACAATAATAGTTATCAGACGAGCTTGAAAATGGCACCTTATGAAGCATTATATGGTCATAAGTGTCGAACGCCATTGTATTGGACTGAACTCAAGGAAAATCAGATTTATGGAGTTGATCTAATAAAAGAAACTGAAGAAAAAGTGAAGATAATTCGAAATTGTTTGAAAGCTGCTTCAGATAGACAGAAATCTTATGCAGACCTAAAGCGAAAGGACATTGAATTTCAAGTTGGTGATAAAGTATTTTTAAAGGTGTCTCCGTGGAAGAAAGTCCTTAGATTTGGACGGAAAGGGAAATTAAGTCCGCGTTTTATTGGGCCGTGCCGGTAGCATATCGGCTAGCATTACCACCTGAATTAGAGAAGATTCATGATGTGTTCCACGTATCTATGTTACGTCGGTATCGTTCGGATCCTTCACATGTAGTTTCACCGACAGAAATAGAACTACAACCAGATATGACCTACGAAGAAGAACCGATTAAGATTTTAGCTCGAGAGGTCAAACAACTAAGGAATAAAAATGTTGCACTTGTGAAGGTGTTGTGGGAAAGGCATGGAGTAGAAGAAGCTAAAGGGGAATCCGAAGAAACTATGAGAAATCAATACCCACATCTGTTTACAGGTAAGATTTTCGAGGATGAAAATCCTTAAAGGGGGGGAGAGTTGTAATATCCCGAATTAGGGCCTAATTGGAATAGTGGTTTCGTGACCACAAATCTGAGATAGAAATAATTATTTTATAATTATTTTGATGATTATGATATGATTGCATGATTGTGTGAAAATTTCGTGATGAAATTCTATGCCTAAAGTGCTTAAATTGAAAGTAGGGACTAAATCGAATAAGTTGCAAAACTTGCATTCTAGAATTTTTTGGTATGAAATTGTTTTGGAATATTAATGAGGAGGTCTTAAATAGCAATTTGACCAATTTTAAGTTCATGGAAAAAATTAGGACATGGAAGGAATTTTTGGAAAGTTTAGTAGTAAGGGTATTTTGGTCATTTAGTTATTAAAATGAATTAAAAACAAAATTAAAAGCCAATTTTTTGTCCATCTTCTTCATTAGGCCGAAATTTCAAGGGTTCTCCATAGCTAGGGTTTGTTTCAAGCTTCCAAGCTCCATAGTAAGTGATTCCAAGCCCCGTTTTTAATGTTCTTTACGTTTTTGGAATCCCGGTAGCTCGATTAAGCTTATGTTAGCAATAATTCAACCTAGGGTTTATATTTGGAAAAATACCCATAGGTGAAATTTGTGTATTTTGATGTTTTATGATAGAATATGGGGTTTTAAATTATGTTAGACAACTTGTACTACTCGATTTTAAGCAAAAACGAGTAAAAGGGCTTAATCGGTAAAAATACCTAATAGTCACAAGTACATGTTAGAGTGAGAATTTGATGTTGCCATAGAAGAGAAAAGTGATCAGCATGTTGTAAAACATAAGAATAAGGAATAAAGTTTAATCCCGAGCCTAGGGGCAAAAATGTAAATATGCAAAAGTTTAGGGGTAAAATTGTAATTTTGCCAAAATTTGAGTTAAGGATTAATTTGATAATGTGAGTATTAAATAAGCTAAATGTGTTATTTTAGATCAAGAAAGACGTGGAATCGACCTCAATCGAGGAAAAGAAAAGATTGTGGACTAAATTGCAAAATCCTTGTATTTTGGTACCAAGGTAAGTTCCTGTGTAAATAATGTAGCATAATGGTTATTTTTAAGTTATTGATGTTAATTATATGTTATGCTGAATTTTATTATGAAATGTATGCTTTTTGGTTAATTTCAAATAATATGTAAATTATATGAACTACTTGTTAAATATAATTGTTATCGAGTATTGATTTCGGCATTCTACGGAAGACGGCAAGGATAAGTGTTCGAGGAAAAAGCCCGTTTGAACCTTAGGAATAGATTAGGATACAAGTGACATGTCACTAGGATGGTTGAGCATCCGAACTCGTTGAGTTGAGTCCGAGTTCACTTATGGATGCGAATGTCCGAACTCGTTGAGTTGAGTCCGAGTTCGTGAGATGTAACTAGGCATCCGAACTCGTTGAGTTAAGTCCGAGTTCACTTATGGATGCGAACGCCCGAGCTCGTTGAGTTGAGTCCGAGTTCGCTTATGGACGGGTTACATGATTTCTTGATTGAATATGTGGCACTTATATGCAAATTATCCATGTATCCGAATTATATTCCGATGTGTTCAACGGGTAAAGTTTAACTCAAATGGAAGAATACTCGAGATGAAAAGAGAGGTATTGGTAAGTGATGAGAAATGGATATTTTGGACAGGTATGTATTTAACCCTCGGGTTGAGTGTTGATTACAACCACGATAAGGTAATAAGATGATGAAAAATGATTAAAAAAATGTGATAAGTGTGTTGATGATATATGCTAATGTTGATTAGTTTGATTGTTTGTTATGTTATTTATTATTTACATATGAACTTACTAAGCATTTATGCTTACTTCCTCCTTCTTACTCATTGTAGTTTTGGACAAGCCAGTTCAGGAGTCGGGATAGGTCGAAGGCTCAGTCACACTATCAGGAAGATTTTTGGTAAATGGCTTGTAAATTTAAGTATGGCATGTATAGCAATATACTTATTTTGTGTAAATGATCTTATCATATGGTGACAGAATGGTTGAGAAAATATTTGATAATGATAAATATGAAAATGGTAAGTTTAGATTATGTTTTATGTTAAGGAAAATTATTAAGATACTTAGTGCATAAAAACTCATAAGACGGATGAAATTTGCCATAAACAGAATACTACAGCAACACTGATGCGAGTTTGAAAATTTACTAAAAATCATAGCAATTGAATTTGGTGATGGACTACATACCAAATTGAATCTTATTATGTGTAGTTTCACATGAAACAAATGAAACAGGTAAAGGAATTATATGTTAGAAGATATTTGAATTTTAGTGAAATAGAGTCATACCAGTTTCTGAATCGCCTGTTCCTATTTTAGAAATTCACCATAAATTGTAAAGATATAATTTGGTGGTGTATTTTATATCCTCAGAATCCTTATTGAGTCTAGTTTTAAGAGAACAAACCTCATAGTCATATGAAATTTTTACAGAGAGAAATGTGGTTCGTAGTAAACAGAGGTCAGACCAGTCAAGTCCTGAAACTGGGGTAACTTTAATTAATAAACTGTACTAATTGGCCCAACCAAAAATTTTATGAAAAAAACTTAGTAGATAGGTATATGAGTCTAGATTCAGGGAAAATTTACGGATCTTGATTTTGAGTTTCGTAACTCGAGATATGATTTTTCTTGTGACTGTGACGCAAGTAGCTTAAAAGCTGTGAATGTAGAAACAAATAATCCAAAGTTCTAAAAATGTTAAATTAAGCTTAGTAACACCTCATACTCGACTCCGGCGACGGTCTCGGGCGTGGGAGCGTTACAACAAAACTTTCACGAGTGTTAGACTTTTATTCCTCAATTGCTTGACCTCTCGATCTAAAATCTTAATCAGTTCTTCGCCATAGGTCATATCCGATCTAATCTCCACTTCAGTCAGAGAGATCACATGCGAAGGGTCAAAGCAGTATTGGCGTAACATGGATACATGGAACACGTCGTGGGCCTTTACCAATTCTGATGGTAAGGCTAACTGATAAGCTACAGGTCCTATTTTCTCTTTCACCTCATAAGGCCCGATAAAATGCAGACTCTATTTACATTTTTTACCAAATCTGAGAACCTTTTTCTAAAGAGACACTTTCAAAAATACTTTGTCCCCGACCTGAAATTCGATTTCCTTTCGTTTCAAATCCGCGTAGGATTTTTGTCTGTTCGAAGCGACTTTTACACAATCATGAATCATTTTAACTTTTTCTTCAGTCTTCTTTATTAATTCAACCCCGTGAATCCAATTCTTTCTAAGCTTGATCCAATACAAGGGCATTCGGCACTTACACCCATACAAGGCTTTGTAAGGTGCTATTTTCAAACTCAACTGATAGCTATTGTTATAAGCGAATTTGACCAGTGGTAGATACTTCTCCCAACTGCCTTGGAACTCCAGGACACAACAACGTAACATATCCTTAAGGGTTTGAATTACTCTCTCTGACTGACCGTCAGTTTGCAGATGGAAGCCTGTGCTAAAATTCAACTTTGTCCCCAAAGCTTCTTACAACTTCTTCCAAAACCTCGAAGTAAACCTTGGGTCTATATCCGAAATAATCAACAATGGCACTCCATGAAGCCTCACAATCTTGGAAATGTATAGTTCAGCTAGCTTATCAAGCGAGAAGTCCATTCGCACCAGGATAAAGTGAGCCGACTTTGTCAGTCGATTAACCACAACCCATACAGTATCTTTCTTCCTCAGAGTTACAGGTAAACCCGTCACAAAATCCATAGTAATTCGATCCCACTTCCACTCGGGGACCATGATAGGCTGAAGTAAACCTGAAGGTACTTGGTGTTCGGCTTTCACTTGTTGGCATACTAAGCATTTTGATACAAACTCCAAAATGTCTCTTTTTATCCCCAGCCACCAATACATTTTCTTCAAATCATTGTACATTTTCTTACTTCTGGGGTGTACCGACAAACAACCACTATGTTCCTCAATTAAAATTTTTTGAATCAACTCGGTATCCTTAGGAACACAAATCCTATCCCGAAACTTCAAGCAACCATCGGAATCAATCTAAAAATCTGATTCAGCACCTGATTCACATTGAGTTCTCTTGGCTAACAATTCAATGTCACTGATCTGAACTTCACGAATTTCTTAAAGAAATGTCGGTCTAGCTTTTAACTCAGCTAGAATCAAACCATCCTATAACAAGGCCAATTGGGCGTTCATTGCTCTCAGTGCAAATAATGATTTTCTACTTAATGCATCGGCGACCACGTTTGCCTTTCCCGGATGGTGGTTGATAATCAACTCATAATCTTTTAACAATTCTAACCACCTCCGTTGTTTTAGATTTAAATCCTTCTAAGTCATCAAGTACTTAAGACTTTTGTGATCGGTGTATACATGGCATATCTCTCCGAACAAATAATGTCACTAGAACTTCAAGGCAAACACTAAAGTGGCCAACTCTAGGTCATGTGTCAGATAATTCTTCTTGTGAGGTTTCAATTGTCTCGAGGCATAAGGTGTAACCTTACCTTCCTGCATAAGTACGCATCCCAAGCCATTTAGAGAAGCATCGCTATAAACCACGAGCTCTTTTCCTGATTCAAGTTGTATTAATAATGTAACATCCCAAAATAGGGCCTAAACGGAATGTGGTTGTGAAACCACAAATCTGAGGTAGAAAATTTTATTTTATTATTATTTTGAGGTTCATGATATGATTGCATGATTGTGTGAAAATTTTGTGATGAAATTTTATGCATAAAGTGCTTAAGTTGAGATTAGGGACTAAATCGAATAATTTACAAAACTTGTATTCTAGAAGTTTTTAGTATGAAATTGCTTTGGAATATTAATGAGGAGGTCTTAAATAGCAATTTGACCAATTTCTAAGTCTATGGACAAAAATTGGACATGGATGGAATTTTTGGAAAGTTTAGTAGTAAGGGCATTTTGGTCATTTAGTTATTAAAATGAATTAAAAACAAAATTAAAAGCCAATTTTTGTCCATCTTCTTCATTAGGATGAAATTTCAAGGGTTCTCCATAGCTTGGGTTTGTTTCAAGCTTTCAAACTCCATAGTAAGTGATTCCAAGCCCCATTTTTAATGATCTTTACGTTTTTGGAGTCCCGATAACTTGATTAAGCTTATTCTAGCAATAATTCAACCTAGGGTTCATATTTGGAAAAATACCCATAAGTGAAATTTGTGTATTTTGGTGTTTTATGATAGAATATGAGGTTTTAAATTATGTTAGACAACTTGTACTACTCGGTTTTAAGTGAAAATGAGTAAAAGGGCTTAATCGGTAAAAATACCTAATAGTCATAAGTACATGTTAGAGTGTGAATTTGATGTTCTCATAGATGGGAAAAATGATCAGCATGTCATAAAACATAAGAAAATAGGATGAAGTTTAATTTACAAGCCTTGGGGAAAAGTGCAAATATGTGAAAGTTAGGGGAAAAATGTAATTTTGCCAAAGTTTGGGTCAAGGACTATTTTAATAATTTGTTTGAGCTATTTAAGTAATGAATTAACTCTGTTAACACCTCGTGTTCGACTCCGGTGACGGTCTCGGGTACGGGGCGTTACATTTATTGGTATCAGAGTAAAGGTTTAGTTGGTTCTCAGAATATTTAGTATGAGTAAGAGTCTAGCTATACATGCCATACTTATGTGTTGATAGTGTGACGACTCCTGACGATTTTAAAATATTTTCTTTTATAGTTATGGATCCCGAACAAGCTGGTGCAGATGATGTACAGAGTAACGTGCCCGCTCCCGCAGAAGGGACGGTGCCACCAAATAGTAGTGAAAGGCCCGTTATAGTTAGTTAGGAAGGAGGGGCTTGAGAAGCCTTCTTTCAAGCTATGAATGAATGGTTTGCTGAGTTCGTTCGAACGAATCCGGCTGTTAGACCTCCACCCCTCATGATCATCAAACCACCCATGTAGCTCCCCCAATCACAGGTACGGTTATAAGAGAAAAACCACCAGTTGATAAAATCAGAAAACAAAGAGCCGAAGAGTTTCGAGCTACAAAAGATGATGATGCAAAAAAGGCAGAATTTTGGCTCGAGAATACTATCAGAGTCTTTGATGAGTTATCCTCCACACCTGAGGAATGTATGAAATGTGTTGTATCACTCCTTAGAGATTTGGCCTACCATTTGTGGAAGACACTTGTATCAGTTATACCGAAAGAGAGAGTCACTTGGGACTTCTTTCAGGAGGAATTCCGTAAAAAGTATATCAGTCAGAGGTTTGTTGACCAGAAAAGAAAAGAGTTTCTAGAGTTGAAACAGGGCAATATGATAGTGACTGAATATGAGCACGAGTTTGTTAGACTCAGCAATTATGCTCGAGAGTGTGTGTCTATAGAGGCTATTATGTGCAAAAGATTTGAGGATGGGCTTAATGATGATATCCGATTGTCTGTTGGTGTCCTAGAAATAAAAGAGTTTGTTACCCTAGTTGAGAGAGCCTGTAAGGTAGAGGAGCTGTTAAAAAGAAAGAGCAAAGTTGAAATTGAGACGCAAGACACGAAGAAAAGACTAATGAGCAAGTCATTTCAGTCTACATCCAAGAGGCCTAGAAAGTTCTCCACTAGATCTAATTTTTCAGCTGGATATTCTAGCCGAAACAGAGGCAGAAGATTTATGAGTCCGAAAGCTCAGACCACTTCGATTGCAAGTGTTGACAGTGTTCAGCCTGATAGACCAGAGTGTCCCCGATGTGGTCGTCGTCACCCAGGTCAATGTCGAGCAACTGAGACAGGTTGTTTTCGATGTGGTGCACCAGACCATTTTATTCAGGAGTGGCCTGAGATGATTAAAAGGGAAGCAATACCGAATGTAAGATCACGAAAAGCTCCTGTCAGAGGCAGACCACTAAGAAATCTGGGAGCTGGGGCAAATAATAGAGGTGCATCTAGAGATTTAGCAGTGAGGCCAGATGTTAGAGTACCTGCGAGGACTTATGCTATTCGTGCTAGCGAAGAGGCATCCTCCCCCGATGTGATTACGGGTACATTTTCTCTCCATGATACTAGAGTTATTGCTTTGATTGATCCGGGTTCAACCCATTCATATGTTTGCATGAAATTGATGCCTAGTATAAGTATGCCTATAGAATCTACAGAATTTGTGATTAAAGTATCGAATCCATTAGGCAAGCATTTATTAGTAGATAAAGTATGTAGAAATTGCCCTTTGATGATTAGAGGCTACTGTTTTCCGGCTGATCTCATGCTATTGCCATTTGATGAGTTTGATGTGATTCTTGGTATGGATTGGTTGACTACACATGATGTGATAGTGAATTATGGAAAGAAATTCATTGAGTTGAAGTGTGAAAATGGTGAAATTCTTCGGGTTAATTCAGAAGAGTCAGATAGTTCATTTCCCATAATTTCTGTTATGTCTGCTCAGAAATTTTGAGAAAAGGGTATAAAGCTTATCTTACTTTTGTGTTAAACACTAAAGATCCAGAATTGAAAATTGAATCAGTGCCTGTGGTATGTGAGTTCCCGATGTGTTTCCGAAAGAACTACCAGGTTTGCCTCCTGTTAGAGAAGTTGAGTTTGGTATTGAGTTGATTCCAGCTACCACGTCCATTTCTATTGCTCCTTAAAGAATGGATCCGTTGGAATTGAAAGAATTGAAAGCTCAATTGCAGGAATTAACAGATAAAGGCTTTGTAAGACCCAGTAGTTCACCATGGGGTGCACCAGTGCTATTTGTGAAAAAGAAAGACAGATCGATGAGATTGTGCATAGATTATCAGCAACTTAACAAGGTAATAGTAAAGAACAAGTATCCATTGCCTAGAATTGATGATTTTTTTGATCAATTGAAGGGAGCTACTATGTTCTCCAAGATAGATTTGAGATCCGGATACTATCAGTTGCGAGTTAAAGAGTCAGATGTCCTGAAGACTGCTTTCTGGACTAGGTATGGTCATTATGAGTTCCCTGTGATGCCATTTGGCTTGACTAATGCTTCTGCCATTTCCATGGACTTAATAAACTGAATTTTCAGACCGTACTTGGATAAGTTTATAGTTGTGTTCATTGATGATATCTTGATTTATTCTCATGATGAGACTGAGCATGCAGAGCATTTGAGAATATGTTTTACAGATTCTGAGAGATAATCAGTTGTATACCAAGTTCAGAAAAAGTGAGTTCTGGTTACGAGAAGTTGGTTTTCTTGGACATACTGTCTCAGGTGAAGGTATTAAGGTTGATCCGAGCAAGATTTCAGCCATTGTTGATTGGAAGTCTCCTAGAAATGTATCAGAAGTTAGAAGTTTTCTTGGTCTTGTCGGATATTATAGATGATTTGTAGAGGGATTTTCCATGGTAGCTACCCCACTGACAAGATTTCTGCGAAAGGATGTCAAGTTTGAATGGACTGAGAAGTGTCAACAGAGTTTTGACAAGTTAAAAGCATTGTTGACTAAAGCTCTTGTTTTAGTACAACCAGAACCAGGTAAGGAGTTTGTGATTTACAGTGATGCGTCCATGAATGGACTTGGTTGTGTACTTATGCAGGAAGGGAAGGTAATTGCTTATGCTTGTAGACAGCTAAAGCCACATGAGAAGAACTATCTGACACATGATTTAAAGCTAGCTGCCATTGTTTTTGCGCTGAAGATTTGGAGACATCATTTGTACGGTGAGAAGTGCCACATATTCACTGATCACAAAAGTTTGAAATATTTGATGACTCAAAAAGATTTGAATTTGAGGCAAAGAAGATGGTTAGAGTTGATTAAAGATTATGAGCTAGTGATCGATTATCACCCAGGTAAGGCAAACGTTGTTGATGATACTTTGAGTAGGAAATCTTTGTTTGCATTAAGAGCTTTGAACACTAGTCTAGCCTTATCAGATGATGGTTTTATCTTAGCTGAGTTGAGAGCTAAACCGATGTTTCTTGAAGAAATTTGTGAAGCTCAGAAAAATGACAGTGAGTTGCTAGCCAAAAGAGATCAGTGTAGGTCGGATATAGAGTCAGATTTTTAGATCAGTTCTGACGGTTGTTTGATGTTCCGAGATAGGGTATGCGTACCGAAGAATGATGACCTTATTCGAAAGATCTTACAGGAAGCACATAGTAGTTCTTTGTCTATTCATCCAGGTAGTACAAAGATGTATAATGATTTGAAGAAAATGTACTGGTGGGTAGGAATGAAAAGGGACATTTCAGAGTTTGTTTCTAGATGCTTGATCTGTCAGCAGGTAAAGGCCGAACATCAGGTACCTTTAGGTTTATTGCAGCCTATGCTAGTCCCTGAGTGGAAATGGGATCGAGTTACTATGGATTTTGTGTCAGGATTGCCGTTGACACCAAGAAAGAAAGATGCAATATGGGTTGTGATTGATAAGTTAACGAAGTCGGCTCATTTTATTCCAGTTCGTATGGATTATTCACTTGACAAGTTGGCCGAATTGTATATTTCAGAGATAGTCAGACTACACGGGGTACCATTATCGATCATTTCAGACAGAGATCCAAGATTTACTTCACGATTTTAGAAGAAATTACAGGAGGCTTTGGGCACAAAGTTGATTTTTAGTACAGCTTGCCATCCTCAAACCGACGGTCAGTCAGAGAGAGTTATTCAGGTACTTGAAGATATGCTTAGATGCTGTGTACTAGAATTTCAAGGCAGTTGGGAAAAATATTTACCATTAGTAGAGTTTGCCTACAATAATAGTAATCAGTCGAGTTTGAAGATGGCACCTTATGAAGCTTTGTATGGACGTAAATGTCGCACACCTTTGTATTGGACAGAGCTTAAGGAAAATCAGATTTACGGGGTTGATCTAGTTAAGAAAACAGAAGAGAAAGTAAAAACCATCAGATATTGCTTGAAAGCAGCTTCAGACAGACAAAAGTCGTATGCAGATTTGAAGAGAAAAGAGATTGAGTATCAAGTTGGTGACAAAGTGTTTTTGAAAGTATCCCCGTGGAAGAAAGTTCTCATATTTGGCAAGAAAGGCAAACTAAGTCCACATTTTATTAGACCGTTTGAAGTGATTGAGAGAGTCGGACCATTAGCATATCGGTTAGCTTTGCCGATTAAGTTAGAGAAGATTCATAATGTATTTCATGTGTCTATGCTACGTCATTATCATTCAGATCTGTCACATGTGATTTCTCAAACAGAGGTTGAGATTCAGCCAGACATGACTTACGGTGAAGAACCGGTAAAGATTCTAGCTCGAGAGGTAAAGCAATTAAGGAACAAAAGTATTGTACTTGTGAAAGTACTATGGAATAGACATGGGGTAGACGAGGCTACATGGGAGCCCAAAGAGGCTATGCGAAAATAGTACCCAAATCTCTTCACAGGTAAGATTTTCGGGGACGAAAATCCCTAAAGGGGGGAGAAATGTAACATCCTGAAATAGGGCCTAAACGGAACGGTGGTTGCGAAACCAAAAATCAAAGGTAGAAAATTTTATTTTATTATTATTTTGAGGTTTATGATATGATTGCATGATTGTGTGAAAATTTCGTGATGAAATTCTATGCATAAAGTGCTTAAGTTGATATTAGGGACTAAATTGAATAATTTACAAAACTTGCATTCTAGAAGTTTTTAGTATGAAATTGCTTTGGAATATTAATGAGGAGGTCTTAAATAGCAATTTGACCAATTTCTAAGTCTATGGACAAAAATTGGACATGGATGGAATTTTTGGAAAGTTTAGTAGTAAGGGCATTTTGGTCATTTAGTTATTAAAATGAATTAAAAACAAAATTAAAAGCCAATTTTTGTCCATCTTATTCATTAGGACGAAATTTCAAGGGTTCTCCATAGCTAGGGTTTGTTTCAAGCTTTCAAACTCCATAGTAAGTGATTCCAAGCCCCGTTTTTAATGATCTTTACGTTTTTGGAGTCCCAATAACTTGATTAAGCTTATTCTAGCAATAATTCAACCTAGGGTTCATATTTGGAAAATTACCCATAGGTGAAATTTGTGTATTTTGGTGTTTTATGATAGAATATGAGGTTTTAAATTATGTTAGACAACTTGTGCTACTCGGTTTTAAGTGAAAACAAGTAAAAGGGCTTAATCGGTAAAAATACCTAATAATCATAAGTACATGTTAGAGTGTGAATTTGATGTTCTCATAGAAGGGAAAAATGATCAGCATGTCATAAAACATAAGAAAATAGGATGAAGTTTAATTTACAAGCCTTGGGGCAAAAGTGCAAATATGTGAAAGTTTAGGGGAAAAATGTAATTTTGCCAAAGTTTGGGTCAAGGACTGTTTTAATAAATTGTTTGAGCTATTTAAGTAATGAATTAAGTCCGTTAACACCTCGTGTTCGACTCCGGCGACGGTCTCAGGTACGGGGCGTTACAAATACTGGAGCCTCAGTCAACAACTTCTTTAACTTCTCAAAACTCTGCTGACACTTATCCGACCATTCAAACTTAACTTCTATTTTCAATAACCTCGTCATGGGAGTAGCAATCATGGAAAAGTCCTTTACAAATTGCCTGTAATAACCAACCAAACCCAAAAAGCTTCTAACCTTGATCACATTCTTTGGTGGTTTCCATTCAACAATAGCAGAAACCTTGCTGGGGTCAACCCTAATGCCATCACTTGAGACAATGTGACCCAAAAATCCGACTTCATGAAGCCAAAACTCACTTTTACTGAACTTGGCATACAACTGGTTATCTCTCAGAGTCTGAAGAACGATTCTCAAGTGTTCGGCATGCTCTACCTCATCTCTAGAATAGATCAGGATGTCATCGATAAATACAATGACAGACTTATCTAAGTATGACCAAAATAACCTATTCATTAAATCCATAAACACGGCGGGAGCATTTGTTAAACAAAAAGGCATGACAAGGAAGTCGTAGTGACCATACCTCATCCTAAAAACAGTCTTAGGCACATCTAACTTTTTAACTCTCAGCTGATAGTAGCCAGATCTCAAGTCTATCTTAAAAAACCATGCTGCTCCTTTCAATTGATCAAACAAGTTGTCAATCCGTGGCAACAGATATTTATTCTTGATTGTGATCTTATTTAACTATTGGTAGTCTATACACAGCATCATGGACCTATCTTTCTTTTTCACAAATAGCATTAGAGCACCCCACGATGAAAAGCTTGGTTTCACAAATCATTTATCGGCCAACTTTTGTAATTGTGACTTTAGTTCCTTCAACTCAGTTAGAGCCATTCGATATGGAGCAATCGAAATAGGTGTTGTCCTTGGCATTAGCTCTATACCAAATTCAACTTCTCTATTAAGGGGTAACCTGGGCAATCCTTCCGAAAATACATCCGCATATTCGCTCACAACTGGTACTGTCTCAACCTTCAGCTTAGACTCCTTAGCATTCATTATAATAGTCAAATAAGCTTCACAACCTTTCTTGAAACATTTCCAGGCAAATGTGGAGGATATCACAATAGGAAAATTCTCTTGTTCATCTGATTTAACCCAAAGAGTTTCACCATTTTCACATTTCAATTTAATAACCTTTTGCCTACAATTTACTACAACATCATGGAGTGTCAACCAGTCCATACCCAATATGACATCAAACTCATTGAATGGTAACAACATCAAATCAGCTGGAAGAAAGTGACCTCTAACTATCAAAGGACATTTCTTGCATACTTTATCGACTATCACATGCTTGCCCAAGGGGTTTGACACCTTAATGATAAAATTCATAGACTCAACAGGTATGTTTATGCTAGACACTGATTTCATGCACACATACGAATGAGTAGAACCAGGGTCAATCAAAGCAATAACAATATTATCATAAAGAGAAAATGTACCGGTGATCATATCAGGAGAAGATGCATCTTCACATGCACGTATGGCATAGGTTCTAGCTAGAGTTCTAGCTTCAAATCTCCCTGTGGTGCCTCTCGTCACATTCTTGCTGCTAGCCCCAATTCCAACATTTTTCTATGGTCTTCCTTTAGAATTTATGCCACTTGGCCTTGTACTTTGAAATTTTTCTTTCTCGTTCATCTTAGTGCAATCCTTGATAAAATGGTCTTAAGAACCACATCAGTAATAGGATCCATCGTTCATTCTACACTTGCCGAAATGACTTCTACCACAATGCTGGCACTCTGGTCGAGAAGATCTGGCATTAGCCACCGATGTAGCCCTAGATTTAGAATCCGAATCTTGCTTCTTACGATCTCTATACGAGTGCCCAACTGACACATGAGAATGGAAGTAAACGTTTCTGGATTTCTTAGACTAAGAAGGAAATGACTTGCTTGAATGTCTCTTACTTGCATCCCTAGTCTCCACCTCGGTTCTTGTAACACCTTTAATCCATATCCGTCACCGAAACAGCATCATAAGGCATTACAGAATAAAACGTAATTCCGAACAATTAAATAAAACATTTATATAATCGCATGAATATTTCGCGAAAATTGACTAAGATTTAAATCAAAAGCTATTACAACTCTTAATTTGAACATTTCATATCATCGATATATTTTGGTATATCGTTCACATGTATTAATAGCATACATATCACAAGAACAATTTCATATATGCAGCACTAGTAAAATAATAATTTATACGAATCTTTAATATATATATATCACACATCATTACCAAATAATATTAACTTTCGGTTATAAATAAACTCATTTCATTTTTTAGTCCATTCGACTAATATAAATGATTTATACAAATTTACAAACTTATATATATATGACCAGTAAATTTACATAAATAATCACACTTATGAAGATTTAAACGTACATACTTCTATATGGTTGATATGGTAACATGCATTATTAAATTCATGCGTATCACATCATCATTACTGCAATCATATTTAAATGCAAGTACACAAGCATAACTTTAATTAAATCTAACATATTATATGCCCATCTCATATATTAGAATTCCTACTAAAAAAAATCATATATAGTCTATTTCTAAATTTTCATGAACATACATGCCAAAGTACAATTGAACAAAATACCTTATTCAAGTTGATCAACTATCCAATCATGAAAACAATTATCCACACACTATTCGTACATTTACATTTTACGAAATAAATAATATATTATTATGAGCTTTAACCCTTTTCAAAATCCAATCTTGAATCAAAAAAAAACCAAGCCATAAGTATTACCTTATTAAATAAAAAACCATTTTTACTAAGTTCATGATCATGTTTCACCTATGAATTATCATAGTTGAAACAACCACAAACCTTTTAAAACCACTGCTCCTTGTCCAAACATCCAACATTTACCTTATATAATGAGCATACACAGCATGCACTTGATAACCATAATTAACATAGACCATGCCCAGAATATTTAAATTCAAACATATTAATTAGCCAATTTCGCATAGCTTTATACACAACCAAAATTCATCATCCCAAAACACACTTTAGCCTATACATGCCATAATTCGAATTTAACTTATAAAGGTACCCAAAATAGTAGATAGTATGATGAACTTCGCAGACAATCCCCAAGCTTGTAACTTGATTTCCAAAATCTATAAAACAAACAAATATGCACACAGTAAGCTATTATAGCTTAGTAAGTCATAAGAAAATAGTAGACCTAACAAAGTATTTAACTCAATTAGGCTAATCAATATTTATAGTAACTATACACAATTAGTTCAACTTATAACTTGAAAATATATCTATATATATACATTCGTACATGAACATCATCTTGGTCAGATAGTCAAATAACCAAATTGCCTGTTTATCACTCAACTTTCCAACCACTTGTTTTTACCCTATCAAATACACATATTCCTTTATATACAAGTTCAAGAGTCAAAATATCACAACAAGTAATTACGTTCCTTACTTGGACGAATACTCACTTGAACAATTAAGCATATTAATAGTCAACTTCCCAACACAACTAGTTATAACATAATCATGCCTGTATAAACTTTTTATTCAGAAGTTCGAAAATCATAACATAATATCACACATTTATATGTATATCACCATCAAGGCCAATCACACTTAATCACATAGTTGCACATAATTATGAATCATTTCATGATACTCAACTGATATAAATACAGAACTGAATACACATATATGCCTCACTTAAATTCATTATCATCGATTATACATGAATAAAACTAATATCAAGTACAAACTTAACTTATCACTAATAGTCAACAGACTAATTTGTACTTGGCCGTTTAACTCATATTTATAATTCATACTCGTATACAATTTACCTTTGCCTGATGAACCATTCGGAATTGGATAGGACACTCGGATAATCACATAAATCGTACAATGCCAATGTCCCAGACGTGGTCTTACATGAAGCCACATATCGATGCCACTGTCCCAGACAGGGTCTTACTTGTAAACACATATTGGAATCACAAATCGATGCCATGGTCTTACTCGCACACGTATAATGGAATCCTCTGTCATGACATATGTATCCTAACTATTCCTAAGGTTCATAAGGGGCTTTCGGACGTCGTAACTCGATTGAAACGAATGTCGTACATGATTACCAAGGTTATGCATATTCAAGAATTGCATTTAAATATCATATATTTCAATTCAACATCTATACTTTATAGTTAATTAAAATTAAATACGTCTATTTGCTTATAAACTTACCTCGAAAGATGCAAAACGGAGTCAGACAGTTAGTCGATAATTTTCATTTTTCCTCGATCCAAATTCGATTTCTTTGGTTCTTGATCTAAACATATTCAAATTAAGCTCATTCAAACATATTTTCATTCAATTTAGTCCAAAAAACACATAAATGGGTAAATTACCATTTTACCCCTGACATTTACAATTTTCACAATTTAGTCCCTATTGCACAAAACACAAAATACACAAAATTTCCCTATACTTATGTTGGGCCGAATTTTAACCACTCTCAAACAAGTCCATATATTCAATTTATTTCACATTTTAGTCCCTTAAATTATTATTTTTGCAATTAAGTCCTAATTACTCAAAATCATCAAAAATTCCAATACGAAACATGTTAATCTAAAACATATCTTTCATTTTTCATCATCAAACAACAAAAATCAAAAGTTATCAACAATGGCACAACTCAAAATATTCATCAAAATCAAAAATTAAAGCATGGGTTTTGAAGGTTACTAAGCAACGATAACAAAAACGTAGAAATTATCAAAAATTGAGATAACCTCTTACCTTAATTAAGCTCCAAATTGGCCGAACCCTAGCCTTGTGTTCTTTCTTTTTATTTTTGTTTAGTTTCGGCAAATGAAGAACAAATATAACAAGTAAGTAAACTTTATTTTATGTTTTATATTATATATATTTTTAGTATAATAGTTTATAATGTTAATTTACAAAAATAACCTTAACTAATTCATACCAAAACCTTATAATATAACCCATTACCGTCCACTTAAAAGGTTTTGGGCTATTTACAACATGAATGCCTCAATTTAAAAGGCCACTACCTTTTTACCCTTATACTTTAAACTATCAAATTTTCTATTTATGTGATTAAGTCCTTTTATTTAATCGGACAGCTAAACGACAAAATTAAATCACGAACATTTCACAGATATAAATTCACACAAAATAAACACAGAAAATAATTTTTCAATATTTTTTTGGCTCAGATTCTTGGTCCCGAAACCACCATTCCGATTAGGGTCTAAATCGAGCTGTTACAGTTTTCTTCTTCTCTTTAATCAATTCTTCGGCCTTACAAGCCCGATTAACGACCACTACAAACTCCTTTAATTCAAGGACACCCACTGATAATCTGATATCCTTATTAAGTTCGTCTTTAAACCTTCAAGACATCTTAGCCTCGGAGGATACACACTCCCGAGCATACTTCCTAAGTCGAATGAACTCCCTTTCATATTCAGTAACCATCATACGGCCTTATTTCAAGTCAAGAAATTCCTTATGCTTTTGATCCATGAATCCCTCACTAATGTATTTCTTCTGGAATTCTTCTTGGAAGAATTCCCATGTAACCCTCTCGTGAGGTACCACCGAAACTAATGTTTTCCACTAGTGGTATGCCGAGTCCCTCAACAAGGATATGGCACACTTCAAGCATTCTTTAGAAGTACAAGATAATTCATCAAATACCCTGATGGTATTCTCAAGCCAGAACTCCGCCCTTCCGGGATCATTATCTTTATTTGCACGGAACTCCTCGGCTCCATGCTTTCGAATCTTGTCCACTGGGTCCTATTCAGTCTCACAAAATCCATACCCTGGAGTGCTACAGGGACAGGTTGAGGGATAAATTGAGGTGGAGGGGGTTGAGCATTCAGGTTCGCTCAGACAAACTCTATGTACCATTCGTTCATCATGTGGAGAAAGGCTTCTCGAGCCCCTTCTCCCCCTCCTTGACTAACCGTGGGAGGTTGATTATCGGATGGCACCTCCCCTTCAGCAGGAGTCGGTGCATTACTTTCTACATCGTCCGCCATAGTTCGATTGAGATCCATTACTATAAGAAAACATGATAACAAAATCAGGAGCCATAACACTGTCACAATTTATTTATGGCATGTATAGCTAGACCCGTAAACATGCTAGCTTAGTCTGAGAATCAGCTAAATCATAGCTCTGATACCACTAAATGCAACAACCTACACCCATGCCCTACACCGGGACGAAATATGAGGCGTTACTAAACTTAAACACATGTATTCAAACATTTACGAGTCACCCAGACTTGATTAAATTCAAAAACAAATTTCAAAATTTTCCAAAACTTCTTATTAGGGGCCTATAACTCCCAAAGCATCTCTTGGAAATTACTTGGGACCAATTCGGATCCTTTAATCAACACTAGGAAAATGACCTTTGAAACAAGGCACATGCCTGTGTGCATGGGCAATATGCTCGTATGGAACTTGAACATGGTCGTTCTGACGGCCAGTGTGGCACACACGGCCTAAGCACCTAGGGACATGCTCGTGTCCCATGCATGTGTGAATTAAATTCTAAATTCAAACCTACATGGGTTTTCATACAGCCTGGCACATGCTCGTGTCTATGACCCGTGTCCCTCACACGGCCATGACACGCTTGTGTCCTAACCCGTGTCTAAAAACCTTGACATTTTGTTTCTGACGTCAACATCCAATTACGGGCACACGGCCAAGGCACACGCCCGTGTGCTAGACCGTGCCCTTCACACGGCTAAGACACACGGCCGTGTCTCTACCTGTGTGTTTACTACCATGCATATTGACTTGTAAAATTTACGTGCAGGGGACACAAGGCTGGACAACACGCCCATGGGGCTGGCCGTGTGTCTACCGTTGTCGACAATATAAGGCTATTTACCAAGCCTTATGCCACCCTGAAACAAAATTTAATACTAATCAACATGTCAAGGTCTAATTTAATATGAGTTCTCAACCAACAACCATAACTAAGGCCTATGTACATATTACAGATTCAACCATGTCAACAATTTCACATTCACAAAAGACTATCTTACATTCATATAATAACTTACAATATTAGCCATTTTCATGGCCTTATATAAAATGAGTAAAATGTTAAAACAAGCCAACAACTTTGGCCCCAAAACAATGTGACACAAAAATAAAATCAAAGATTCCTATACATGCCATAATCAAAATGATAAAACTAGTTATACCAAGTGCTTCAAGGATAGTGTGACTGGCTTCTCCGACCTAGGCGACGATCCTTAAACTATTTTGGCGGACTAAAAGGAAATGGAAAGGAAAAAGGGTAAGCATGGGAGCTTAGTAAGTACATTTATGGAAATAAGTGTAATTAGAAACACATTCGTCAAACAATGTCTTATCATACTTAAATGATATATCATTTTAACCTCACTATCTTGCTCTTCCTTCTTTTACGCATACTTCCTACATCTCATCACATACTAAGGTCTTCGTTCGAGAGTTTAGTATGCATACCTATAGTTACCCGTAAAATAACTCAAGTTCATTCTCTCTATTGACATACCTCATTGGAAGTATCGCCAATCCATTCATTGAGTTACCCCTTTGAACACTTAAAAATACCAATGAATACGCGGATGGTTTACTCCTAAGTACTATACGAGTAGCCAAAACTACCTCGTACTTTGTAATTATTGCATATTTGAGCGACTCACAGGCCTTTTCACCAAATCAGTACCCGGACCCCATAGCTCTATCATGTAATGCCCGCTCATTGAGCTACTCTTGGGTCTGCACACAAATTCAGTACCCAGACCCACATTACATATTTCACTTGTCTCATGAACTCAGACTCAATTCATGAGTTCAGACCACTCAATTTCTCATGACTTACCTTTTGTATTCTATACTATTTCTGAGGTTCGAAGGGATCTCATATCTAACCTAATGCTGTCGCACTTGTTCATAATGTAGGTTACTATTATATCGCATTATTTATACTTTCATGGTATCGAGTAGGTTATGATACATGGTAAAAATAAAACATTTAAAAGTAAGCTACAATGACACATTATTTACATATGTACTTACCTTTGCACAAAATGATGGGAATGAGCCTAATCTTCGTAAATTTTGTTCTTCCCTCAATCAAGACCCGAGTCACGATTCTCTTGATCTAAAATGTTGAAAATTAGCTTATTTAATAAACAAATCATTAAATTCAACTTAAGACTCATACTTTGATAAAATGACCGTTTTGCCCTTAAACTTTACAAAAATTATGATTTTACCCCTAGGCCCTAAAATTAAATTTTTATCTAATTTCCTTATTAGCCAAGCCTAACCGACCATTTATTTCTCTAATGACCATCCCAAATTCTTAATATTTCACAACATTACTAACTATTTTACAAACTTTACAAAATGGTCCTATTGGAGTTTTCATGAGAAGTCATTTCACAAAAGTTGTTCACTCAACAAGCAAGACTTAGTTTCTTCCGTAAAAGCTCGGCAAACATACAAATCCTTTCATGGTAAGTCCCTATACTATCAATCATTTCACAAAATAGTCCCCTCAATAGCTAGATTAAGCTTTAGAGGTCCCAAAAGTACAAAAATTATCAAGAATAACCCCTAAACTGACTTACTTGCAAGAGGCTAGCTTCGCTGAAATTTCAAGGCTTCAAAACCCTTATTTTTGCCGAGAATTTCGGTGAAGAAGAAGAGGGGAAATGGGTGATATCATCTTTTGTTTATTTTATTTCTTATTGGTCAAACAAGTCACCAAAATTTTACCTAACATTGACTAGTCTAATTTTTTGTCCCTGTGGCCGGCCGTGCTGCATTTTAAGGGTCTATTTGCCCTTTAAAGACCTTAAATTTTGAGCTCTCTAGCTATTTGGTATGTCTATCAAGTGAAATTAAACTTTTACTCTTTATGCGATTTAGTCCTTTTTCGCAATTAAACTCTCAAATGCTAAAATTTATTCACCAAAATTTTCATGCACCTTTATAATCATGCTGTCACACAAAAAATAATATTAAAATAATTTATCTGGCTTCAAAATAGTGGTTCTGAGACCACTATACTGACTAGACCCAAAATCGTGCTATTACACTTTTCTAGCTCTGGTAGCAACAAAAATCTATAAGCAACTGGCCCGATACGCTCAGTAATCTTATACGGCCTTATGAACCTCGTACTCAGCTTGCCTTTTTTGCCAAATTGAAGCACTTTCTTCCACGGTGAGACTTTCAAAAACACTTTGTCACCGATCTGAAACTCAATATCTTTTCTTTTTAAATTTGCAGACGATTTCTAACGATTCGCAGCTGCTTTCAGACTGTTTTGTATTACTTTCACTTTTTAATCAATCCCGTGAATCTTATTCTCACTAAGCTTTGTCCAGTATAACAGTGTTCGACATTTTCGACCGTATAAAGCCTTGTAAGGAGTCATTTTAATACTCGATTGAAAGCTAATATTATATGCAAATTCAATCAATGATAAGTATCGTTCCCACGTACCTTCAAACTCAAGAATACAACATCTCAACATATCTTCGAGTATCTAAATAATCCGTCAGATTGACCATCCGTTTGTGGGTGGAATGCAGTGCTAAAATGTATTTTTGTACTTAATACATTTTGCAGTTTCTTCCAAAGTCTTGATGTAAACCTCGGATCTCTATCCAAAACAATAGAACTAGGTACTCTGTGTAATTTCACAATCTGAGAAATATACAACTCAGCAAGGTTATCAAATGAATAATCTGTATGAGCTAGAATGAAATGAGCCGATTTAGTCAATCTATCCACAACAACACAGATTGTATCTTTCTTACTCGGTGACAGAGGTAAACCCGATACAAAATCCATCGTGATTTTGTCCCATTTCCACTCAGGAATCATAATCGGTTGAAGTAACCTAGAAGGAACCTGATGTTCAGCTTGAACTTGCTAACAAATTAAGCATTTAAAACAAATTCCGAGATATCTCGTTTCGTACCATGCCACCAATAAAGTTGTTTCAGATCATTATACATTTTAGTACTAACCAGATGAACAGATAACTGATTGCTATGAGCTTCGTTTAAAATCATCTGAATCAACTTTGAATTTCTCGGAACACATATTCGATCTCTGAATCTTAAACAAACTTCAGCATGAACTCAAAATTCTTCATTAGTATTCAAATCACATTGATCCCGTTTTGCTAACAATTCATTATCAACCTTCTAAGCTTCGTAAATCTGCTGAATAAATAATGGTTTTGCTTTCAATCAACTAAAATTGAACCATCATTAGACAAAGTTAACTAAGTATTCATCACACGTAATGCAAACAATGATTTTCAAATTAGAGCATTAGCAACAACATTGGCCTTTCCAGGATGGTATTCAATTACAAGCTCGTATTCTTTTAACAACTCTAACTATCTTCGCTGTTGTAGATTCAAATCTTTCTGAGTCATTAGATATTTCAAGCTTTTATGATTAGAATATATGTGACATTTCACACCAAAAAGATAGTGGCGCCAATTTTTCAAAGCAAATACAGTCGCAGCCAACTCAAGATCGTGAGTCAAATAGTTCTTTTCATGCGGCTTTAACTGTCTCGAAGCATAGGCTATAACCTTGCCTTCTTGCATCAAAATGCAACCTAAATCGTTCAACGAAGCATCACTGTTGATCACAAAATTCTTTACCTGATTCTGGTTGTACTAACACCGGAGCTTCAATCAATAGAAGTTTCAACTGATCAAAACTTCTTTGACACTTTTCAGACCATTTGAATTTCACATCTTTCTAAAGTAGTTTCGTCAATGGAATCACAATCATTGAAAAGCCTTTTACAAACCTTCGATAATAACCAGCAAGTCTAAGGAAACTGCGAACTTCAGAAACATTTCTCGAAAGTTTCCAATCCAAAATAGCTGAAATCTTGCTCGGATCAACTCGGATACTAGATGATGATACTACATGTCCCAGAAAACTGACTTCTTGTAACTAGAATTCACATTTTCTAAACTTCACATATAACTGCTTATCTCGTAAAGTCTGTACCACTATTCTTAGATGTTTAGGATGCTCAGTTTCATCACGCTAATAAATCAAAATGTCATCAATGAAAACAATGACAAAGCGATCTAAAAACAGTCTAAAAATTCTATTCATCAAATCCATAAAAACTGCTGGTGCATTTGTTAATCCGAAAGGCATAACTAAAAACTCATAGTGTCTGTACCTTATTTTGAATGTAGTTTTTGGAATGTCTAAATCTTTTACTCGCAACTGATAGTAACCTGATCTCAGGTCTATCTTTGAGAACACTGTAGCTCCTTTTAGCTGATCAAACAAATCAACTATCCACGGTAAAGGATATTTGTTCTTGATTGTCACTTTATTGAGTTGTCGATAATCGATGCACATTCTCATAGTTTCTTCTTTCTTTTACACAAACAAAACTGGTGCACCCTAGGGAAAATAACTCGATCTAGCAAAACCTCTATCCGTTAATTCTTGCAACTGAGCTTTCAACTATTTTAACTCTATCAGGGCCATTCTATACAGAGCTATCAAAATCGGAGTAGTTCCCGGCATTAACTCAATACCAAATTCAACTTCTCAGATCGGAGGTAAACCCAATAACTCACATCTAGATATTCACAAATAATTGGTACTGATTCAATCTTCTTTTCAATCACTTTCGTGTCAAGTATATAAGCTAAATAAGCTTCACAACCCTTTCTCACATATTTCTGAGTTAGCATCACTAAAATCACTGATGGTAATCCATTCAAACCATCTGATTCAATTTGGATAATCTCATTACTCTAACATCTCAAATCAATCATCTTTCATTTACAATTCACGACCGCATCATGCAACGTTAGCCAATCCATACCCAGAATTATGTCAAACTCGTCAAATGGTAGAAGCATCAAATCGACCGGAAAAAAATTACCTCGAATCATCAATGGACAATTCTTGAACACTTTATCAACCAATAGACACTTGCATAAGGGGTTCGATACTCTAATTACAATTTCAATAGACTCTACAAGCAAAGTCTTACTCAATACTAAATTCATGCATATATACAAATGAGTAGACCCTAGATCTATCAAGGCAATAACTTTAGTATCATAGAGAGTAAAATTACCGGTAATGACATCTGGAGATAACGTTTCTTCATGTGCTCGAATAGCGTAGGCTCGTGCAGGTGCTCTAGCATCAGACCTAGCTGCAGTGTCTTGCGTCACTCCCCTACCACTACTCGCATTTCCTGTGTTTTTCGGGGGTCTACCTCTAGTTACAATGTTACTCGGTCTCATGTTCTGAGCATTATCTTTTTCAGCTAGCTCTGGGCAATCTTTTATAAAGTGATCTCATGAACCACAACTGTAACAAGCTCGGTTATTACTTTTTCCCCAGCACTCTCCAAAATGCTGTCTTTCACATTGTTGACACTCAAGCTTAAAATCTTTTATATTATCAACGCTCGATACCGATGTGGCTTGAGCTTTAGGATTAGTGTATTGCTTCCCGCAATCTCTATTCTGATATCCAGTTGAAGCTATCGATCAATTAAAGTAATCTCTTAATTTCTTCAATGAGGAATGATAATATTTATTCATCGATCTCTTCTTCGAATCTCTCGCCTCTGCATCCACTTTTCTCTTTTCTTTGCTGAGGTCTTCGGCTTTACAAGCCCTCTCAACCAATACTACAAATTCATTCAGCTCAAGTATCCTGACTAGCAGCTTTATATCTTCATTCAATCCATCAACAAATCTTTTGCACATAATCTCTTGAGTAGACACGTATTCCCGAGCATATTTTCTCAAATGTACAAATTCTATTTTGTATTCTGTAACAGTCATCCGACCCTATTTCAACTCTAAAAACTCTTTATTTTCTGATCGAGGAATCTCTGGCTTATGTACTTCTTCTAGAACTCGGTCTGAAAGAATTCCCAGGTAACTCATTCTCTAGGAACCATCGATGTCAACATTTTCCACCAGTGATATGCATTATCTCTAAGCAAGGATAATATGCATTTAATACATTCATCTGAAGTACAGGACAACTCATCAAATACTCGGATAGTATTCTAAAGCCAGAACTCAACCCTCTCGTAATCATCATCAACCGTAGCTCGAAACTCTTTAGCCCCGTGTTTACGAATCTTACCAACAGGTGGCTTACTCAGTCGAATCAGATCTATTACTTGTGGCACAACCGGGAGTTGTTAAGGAATAGGTGGGGTAGAGGTTGTTGAGCAGCCGGATTCGTTCGTACAAGTTTCGTGAACCACTCAGTCATCATTTGGAAGAAGGCTTGCTCAGCCTCTTCTCCCTGACTACTAGATATCAACATAGATTCTGCCAACACTACCCCTTGAGCGAGAGCAGGTGTATTACTCTCAACATCATCAGCTATCGCTCGTTCAGGATCCATTAGCTATATGAAAAACACATTTTAACTGTCAGGAATCATCACACTATCGCAATTCAAATATATGGCATGTATAGCTAGACTCTCACACGCTACATTAGTCCTAGACTCGACTAAATCGTAGCTCTGATACCAATCAAATGTAACATCCCTAACCCGTATCCATCATCGGAATAAAGTTAAAGGCATTACCGGATAGATCAAAACATTTAGCATTCATTTCTCAATCATCATAACATCATAGGTTATATATCATTACAAAGTCCCTTATATTAGGTCAACGAGACCTCAAACATGCTTTAGAAAGGGGTCGGGACTAAACTGAGCTCATACAAAATTTTTCGAAACTTAAACATTTTTCTAAGTTATAAAGGCCACACACCCGTGTGAACAGGCCGTGTGCCTCACACGGCATTAGACACACCCATGTCCTTAGGCTGTGGAAAAACAGGGCATATATACTGACTTGTCCACAAGGCCACAAGACATGCCTATGTTCCTTGGCCGTGGTCGAAACTGACTTCAATTAAACGGCCGACCACACGTCCGTATGTCTAGCCCGTGTACCCTTCGAAATGGCCACACACGCCCATGTACCAAGCTTGTGTGCCTTGTATGACCACCAGACACGCCCGTGTATCTAGGCCGTGCTCCAGACTGACTTGAATAGCCAAATTACAACAGACACACGGTTGAGACACATGATCATGTGCTCAACCGTGTGGGTGAAAATTAGGCTTGGTTTAAGCCACATTTCCCACCTAATTCAATCACACCAAAACCACAACATTTTTGCATCATTTATAGGCAACCAAATCAACCATTTCACACATATTGAATAACATCCAAATACCATCCAATTCACTACTCAATTCCACAACCTAAATATACCAAAATCATTAAAACTCACATAAGTTTCAAAAGTATAATCTCATCATCTTATCACCTATTTCATACCACAAAACTTGCCAATTCAACATCCCATATTTAAGCTATCACATGAACATTGTAAACATCACATTTCTTACTCATCAAACATACCAATTAGGCCAACTTAAAAGGTCATGCATACCAATATTTACAAGCCAAGTCTCATGGCTAACCACAACACAAAACATACCAAAATGACACTAGCCTATACATGCCATATACCATATATACAACTCTTAAAATGGTACAAAAATAAATGTCCGATAGTGTGAATGAGTAGTTGACGATCCCCGGATCCGAGCTAGCTTTATAACACTGTAAAATAGAGAACATTTCACATAGTAAGCTTTTAAATCTTAGTGAGTTCATACTAAATATAATCAACAATTTATATAATACAAAACATCATCTAATAAACACTTAGTAGTCCTCAAATCATCCATCACTTTTATTTCATCACAATTAATATGTTCATACTGATTCATCAAGCTTTGTACACACAATATCATCTACCACATAGGTTTCGTACATACCTGAATGTTCCCGTATTTATTCATTTTCATTCTCACCTCCTGTTTGAATACATTAATTCTTTCTGAAGTCTATCCATGCTTTAAGAATTCGTACGCTTGGTGCTTTAATGGGTAGCCGAAGCTAGAACGATTCCACACACTTAGTGCCATCTCAAATAACTGAAGTTATCTCGATATCGCACACTTAGTGCCTCATATAGCTGAAGCTATTCCATTTCACACACTTAGTGCTATTTATAACCAAAACTATTTCAAATCACACACTTAGTGTCGAACATAGTCAATTTATCATCTTACTCAAACCATAGTAAAATATATATACAATTTATGCATTATCAAAGTATTAAAACATACTTGTAACATCATTTATCACGTACGAACTTACCTCGTACTTGGAATTGACAATTCAAATCGTTTACTCGATAATATTTGATTTCCCTCGATCTAAATCTGAATTCGTCTTTTCTTGATCTATATGTATTCAAAATTAACCTTTTTATTCAACAAATCATTCAATTCAATCCATATACACATAATTAGGGTATTTTACAAATTAACCCTCACATTTTTACATTTTAACAGTTTAGTCCCTATTTCACAAAAACACAAAATACACATAATTTCAATGAACCCATGCATAGCCGAATATTATAAGGACTTCTAAGAGTCTAAAACTTTCATTTATTTCACAATTTAACCCCTCAATTTACACTTTTCAAATTAAATCCCTAATATGCATTTTTACTCAAAATCACTTTACAAAACATGTATATCAAGCACTAAGCTTTCATAATTCATCATAAAAAATGAAAAAAACATATGAATTCATCAATGGAATCTTTCAAAATCATCATCCAATTCAAAAATTAGGGCATGGGCTTGATAGATTACTAAACAACGATATCAAAAATGTAAAAATCATCAAAAACTAAGCTCGAATGCTTAACTAATTGAACTTAAATATGGCCAAACCCTAGTTGAGCTTCAACCTTTATTTTTCTTTGATATTTTTGGCAAGAAAAAGATGAACACATTCATCTTTTACTTTTTTTTATTTAAGCATAACTTAATACATAAATTACAAAATTAACCTTAGTTATTTCATTAAAATTCCACTAACTATTGTCCATACTTGTCCATTCATTAAACCAATGGTCCATTTGCATCATAAGGACCACTCATTTAAAGATACATAGCAATTAAACACTTTAACAATTAACTAGTCACTTTTACATTTTACGCGATTAGGTCCTTTTTACAAATTAAGCACGCAAATGATAAAATTTTCATTCGTAACTTTCACACATGCTAATTCATATATTATAAGCATGGAAAATAATATTAAAATATTTTTTTGACTCAGATTCATGGTCCTGAAACCACTATTCCAACTAGAGTCTAAATTGGGCTATTACATGTGTGGGCCGAGTGCCAAGCCATGTGGACCACATGAGCAAGGCCATTTTGGGCATGTAGGCCACACGGATTTGTGGGCCAAAATTTTAGAATTTTTCCCCAGGGTCGTACATGTCGTCTCGATAGACTATGGGCCTTCCATAGTGTTGGTATGTGTTATTATAGGCCTTAAAGCATGGAAACTGCTAATCTGTTAAAATGAATTTAATGTAAACAACACTTAAATAAATGTAATGAGATGCGATATGTTTGAACTGTTATGTATAAGCATGTTTAGTATCGTTTATGTGAGTATGCATGTGATATACATTCTAGTATCTATTATTTTGCTATATCTAATATTCGGTATGTATCTAGCTATAGGGTGGGATTTGTATTATGAAGAGGAAGTGTTTTGTGTGAGGCGATATTTCACCAATATACTGGCAACACTACTGCGATTATTCTGAAAAGTGTCGTATAGACACTATATGGTGTGTAGAGCGAGGTGGGTGTTTTATACCCCACGTGGTCTGATAGGATGGTCGGAGTTGGTGTATAGAGGATGGGGGTAGGATTATGCATATCTATATATGTTTGATTCTATTATAGTTCTTATTTTGCAAAAGATTTATGTTTGTATCTATTCTACATGAGATTGAATCTGAATTTTTATTTATGTATTTGTTACACACTAAGTTATCAAAACTCACTCTCTATTAGTCTGTTTCATTTAAGTACCCCTCAGGATTAGACGGTTCGGTGCGACGAGAACTCTGTATGTCTTTATGCCGTAAAACTATTTTTCTACATTAATTTGGCTTATTTAAATTTCAATTTTGAGAGTTCTGTATAATTTGGACTCTCTGAACATTTGGGCCTGTTTTGGTTTTAGAATTTTGTTTTGGTTTTCTAGTTTAACGTTTGATAAAGTGATTTACGAAAGCAACTATTTTATACAATTAACTATTTTCAAGAAAGCAAACTTAACTTCCAAAATATAACGACGTAAGAACTTCTACTGCAATTTTTTGTTATATTTGAAAGTGTAAGCAAACGATGATTTAACTAGTAAGCATAATAGCACATTTTTAATAAGTAGGTTCTTTTATTAACAATGATATACGATGTTTTCAAAGGGACATGAAATTCATTTTTATAAATTTTCTTCGTAACATTTCCAGATTTGACCATAATGTTTAGGTCGAGTTTGGGGTGTTACACTAATTGTGAAATCCAGGCATGAAATAGGTTTTGAGTTGTAAACATTTCAAAATCATATAGTTCTGAAGTTGGTATCAATATTTAATTGTTGGGTATTGATACTATATCAGTACCTTGTTAAAAATTGATACCAAATCATGCTTCTATTTGTTATGCAAAACAAGGGTATCGATATTTATTTTCTGGTATAGATATGCTATAAAAAAAAGTATTGATACTCATATAAATATAGATACCATTTTTGCATTTTTTTTAAAATTGTTCATATGGTCAAGTATCGATACCAAATGCCAAAATATCGAGACTTAAGTTCAAAAAAAGTCTCATTCTTAGCATGTCTAATTCATGCCAAAATTATCTATAATTCAAACGGTACTCTCAAATACAATTATATATATGAAATTCATCAACCTAAGAGATAACTATTCATATGCAACATAATCACATACTACAACTTCACATCTATCCAAAAATTATAAACTAGCTTACGTGGTTAACTTCCATGTTCAACCAATTCAATAAATCTTCCTTGACAATTTCATTATCACATACTCAAGCATAAAATACCCAATCAACAATCTCATTTTTATAGTACCAACTTACCAAAACATCACCAAGGCATAGTCTAATCATACCATTCATCGTTTTATACTATACCTATGCATCAACCAAAATCCCATCACATAGCATGCTATATCTCAACCATTAGTGTATTAGGCAAGTAACTCAAGCAACCTAACAAAATATCAATAACATGACTATGACCATCATATACATATATACATACATACACTTCCAAAATCCTAACAAGATACAAAATATTCATTATGATCAAAAGACTTCGTAGGTACATACCAAGACCAAAATAAACACATCACCAACACTTGAGTTCGGGATTGCTGCTAGATGTTGAGTCAACAATCAAAGCACAAGGTACCTAACCTGAGCACAGAAAACAAACCATACGCAAAGTATAACTCAGTGGAATTTGTATAATCTAAACTTTAAACGTACCATAAAACAGTCAAGTGCATAAGTTCAATATGAATAATGAAATGCAATTTACATATAATCTATACTAACTCTCATAATCCATTATACATACTAACACATCTTACTATATGAATTCATAACAAATCACTTCACATATCACTACTCATCCCATTTCACTAATAACCATTCCATTTCACATTTTTCATTCATTTCATAAACATTTTTCTTCTCAATTTCCATAGTATACATTCAAATATCATATACATCTTGATTTTCATTCCATCTATATATATATATCCTTATTTTGATTTTCATCTTTAATTCCCTATTAATACATATCTAACCAAAACACTAATTTGGCATCCAGTGCTTAATGGATAAATCCACAATAATGAAATTGCACCCTACGCTGGCCAGTAAAACCAAAAAATAAATATGTCCAGCATGGCAGGTGTAACCGAAAAATTGGGTGCCCAAAATTCCCCGACAAGTAGTCGTATGACCCTAAACTCTTCCTATCCTATGGCATGCCAATTATACCTGACCCTGCTGAACAATTAATAAGGTAACTATTTCTCATATATATTTTCAATCAATTCTCATTTCATTATCATAATCTCAAACAACAATCCATTCTTCCCATACATATCTTTATATAAAAAACATAGTTCTTCACAACATTAGTCAAATTTCACATTTCAAATAATATTCAATATTTATGCATCTATTTAATTCAATCCTTAGCGTAAATAACCAAATACATCTCACCGAATCAATTATGTAGCTTGCCATATAACTTACCATACAATGCAATGTACAAAGGCAACAATTGAAATGGTTCAGATTATAGAAACACAAACTGTGAACTCCAAGTTATTCGTCGAAAACTTTATCTTTTCACTTTTTTTCGAGGGATCCGAGTCGACATTAGCTACGGATTAAAAGAAACAATACATTTCATCAATACAAAGCCAAATTTGTATTCAATTTCTAATTTATGCAACTTTTATTCAATTTAGTCCCTCAAACCTAGACTAACATAACTTTCACAATTAACCTTAAATTTTAATACTAATTTCACTCTAGGCCTAATTTAACTCCCTAATTCTCATTTTTTTGCCCTAAAATTTTGGAATTGGTATAATATAGTCCTTAAAGAACAAAATCATCAACGGACTTCACAATTTAGTCCTTTTTCAATTCTAATTTTAAAATATATCAAATTAAGCCCTAGAACTTCAACTATCCATCAATCACAACATCTTCAATCTTTAAAAGTACTGAAAAATAGGACATGGGTCAGCTAGCTTAAGATACCAGGATATCAAAAACATAAAAATTACAAGAAAATGACTAAATTGAACTAACCAAATTGAGCTTGAAAACCTAAAATCCTTGGCCGCTCGTCTTCTTCTTCTCCCTAGCTTTGAATTACTTTTGTACGAAAGCATTTAACTTTCTCTTTCAATCCACTTATTTTAAATTTTTATTTCATATTTTTTAATTTATTTAGTAATAACTTATTATAATTATAATACATTTTCCTTCATAATAAAATCCAATACTATCCTCTATATTTAAATCATCGTTTTAAATACCTTGTAAGTCCCTTATCTAATTTCTATCTTATAATTTAATAAAAATTCACACCTTTATCAATTATGCGATTTAGTCTCTGTACGTTAATTAAACCCTAATTCAATAAAATTACTTGACCGAAATTCAATTCACCTCAATAATAACTCTCATAAATATTTTAATAAAAATATTTACGAGTTCAGTTTTCAAAAATGATATTCCAAAATCACACTTTCTGATACCTCTAACTTTTGGGTTATTATAATCATGCTTAGCTTTTAAGACAAAGGAGGCTCTAGCATACGGATAAGCTAGGCTTATAAGGAGAGAGAAGTGAGATAAGTTTTTGTACCTTGCCTTTGGATGAATGATGATGCTGTGTGACTTGAATTTATCACATTAATGATGTACTAAGGATGCCTAAGGTTTGGTATGTATTTGCTTAAAAAAAAGGTAGGTTGTGTGTTCACAACATTGTGTAAGCTTTCCCTAGTTGACTGCTGATTGTTTATAGCAGATAATGATAGATAATTTGGTGCCTTGTTTTTTTAATGATAAATTGTATGATATGCTTGAGTAATGTATCGTAGTGTGGTGGAAAATGTTAACGAGATAGATTAAGTTAGGACTTGAGAATGGGAATTTTTGGTAGATATTGCCATACGATATTACTGAGTGTAAACCGTGATATGAGAAGCACCGCGCCTTGCAGAGATGACAATGCGGTGTTCAAGCGTCAAGGTTAACAAAGGCAAAATAGAGGAATTGGAGGAAGAATAGGGAAAATGGAATTATGTTAATATATTGCCATACAATATTGTTGAGTACAAACCAAGATGTACGAAGCTTTAGGCCTTAAGGGGGACTCTTTGGGGTTCGAGCATCAAGATGAAGTGTAAAATAGGTCCTTCAAGACGACACCATGACGAAATTTATTAGTTTCCATAGATCAACACCACACCTCAATTGTAAGACCATACATTTGGTATGGCAACCAACGTAGTCCGACGGGATAGTAAACACGGGTAGACTACCGAGACATTAAACGTAAAGAAATTTGCTAGGATGTAAAACATGGGAAGCACAATTTGAAAGTCCAAAGTTTAGGACGCCAAGGGTGAAAGTAGGTTCGCGGTGTCACTGGTGTGATAAGTCACAATAATGAAAGAGTTTGACATGTTTGAGGAAATCAAACAACCAGAAAAAATGAAGTAATTCCCCAAATGTAATAATGAGTAATGCCAATAATGTGTTTCGACCCAATTAAGATGAAAAGAGGAAGAGACTCTTTAGATGAGGAGGTATACATATTGTATGTCAAAACAGTCCGCCAGGAGAGTTGTGGATCCCACATGGTCTAAGCTAAAACAAAATATGTTGTACCAGAATACAATCATAAATTGTAAGTCAACAAAGAGTCAGCCAAAAGGCTAGGTAGGCCAATAAGAGTCTTCATGGGATAAAATGACTACTCAAGGCTAAATGGTTAGTAAAGTCTAATGGAGAATAGTGGATAATGGAGGTTCGTTAGAACCATGGCAAAACAGTGGAGATCTTGTAGCTCTACCTAAGGTAGGAGCCTCATATGTGATGAAGCATTTTAAGG
Source organism: Gossypium hirsutum (assembly GCF_007990345.1). Classification (NCBI taxonomy): domain Eukaryota; kingdom Viridiplantae; phylum Streptophyta; class Magnoliopsida; order Malvales; family Malvaceae; genus Gossypium; species Gossypium hirsutum. Next base: position 25,834,336 of record NC_053433.1, on the reverse strand, counting down.
AATGGACGAAAAGGATAGGTGCTATAAGGGTCACATTGTAAGCATCATTTCTCCAAGGAAAAGAGAATGTATTTAGGTGAAGACCTACATTTATGACAATGATTTGGGTATCGCACCCCATTGAGAAATCATGACTACAGCAAATTAGGGATCTAAGTCCACCAATAAATAGTTCAAAACACCCAGGGCATGGGCCTTGCTAACTGGGTTCACGGAATCTTTTATGAAAGGTAGGGAGTTTAATAATGAAATAGAAAACCCAATTTCTTAAATTTTATGGGATCTTATACACATATATGTACGGATCTCACTAAGTTCTCTTGAACTTATAAAATTGTGTCTTGAATGCATGTTAGATAGTGACCCGGAAAAATCAAGAAGGACTAAGTGAAACTCAGCCAAAGTTAAATGGTGCACAGTAGTTGTCCATGTATATAGAGGGGCACCTGTGGAGGCCTCACCTCAGGGTCTAAGTTGATTATATAGGTTATCGAGCCACAATCTAGAAATTATAATTAATTATTGGAATTAGAGTCTTAATAATTTATTACCAATTTTGTACAAGTTGTATTAATAGCTAAAATTTTAAATTTTGAGTTGTTTAAGTATGTAATTAAATTGTAAACTAAAATTTCGTTAAACCTTTCAGGTTAGTGTAGCATTTGACACACAAACCCGGCAATCGGATCAGTTATTGGGTGTTATAATAACATTATGGTATGATATGGTGATGGCATGGAATGGTTAAGTACATGTTTATTAAGTTGAATTTACTTTAAAATGATGCCAAATTGAGACATGTTGGATTCTTTGAATTGAGTAATGATAAATGAATGTTTTGGAATGCTTTTGGATTGGTTTTGCATAGGTTTAGATGTACATATATGCACCAAATGAGTTTAAGGTTTGGCTTGACATGAAATAGGTACCAAATGGAAATTTTTTTATCAAAAACAAGGTTCTTGTCTCGACGTGAAATACCTCTTCTTGCAATGTCAATAGACAATTTGTGACGTCCCAACATCAAGTGGTCTGGCATCATGATTTGAATCACTGTTTTGGTGACATCACGACATGGAGTAGGTCACGTCACGACATGGAACCCAAACCTACAAAACCTTACAATTTGATCCTAATTCATGCTCGAGTCTACAAAAGAGCTTTCATAAGTTTAAGTAAGGCTCAAACTTAATTGTGTATCATAATATCTAGGTGTTCATAACATGCTTGAATATTTTAATGATTCGTTTATGTAATAGCCCAAAATTGGGTCTAATTGGAACAGAGGTTTCGGAACCACAAAATATGAGATAGAAATAATTATTTTATGATTATTTTGAGGTCTATGATATGATTGCATGATTGTGTGAAAATTTCGTGAAGAAATTCTATGCATAAAGTGCTCAATTTGAAGTTAGGGACTAAATTGAATAAGTTGTAAAACTTGCATTCTAGAAGTTTCTAGTATGGAATTGCTTTGAAATATTAATTAGGAGGTCTTAAATAGAAATTTTACCAATTTCTAAGTGATGGACAAAAATTGGACATGGATGGAATTTTTGAAAGTTTAGTAAGGAAGGGCATTTTGGTCATTTGGTAATTAAAAGAATTAAAAAGGGAAAATAAAGCCAAAATTGACTCATGTTTTTCATGGAGGCTGAAGTAAGAATGGGGGAAGCCATGGATAGGGTTTTCAAGCTTTCCAACTCAATAGTAAGTCAGTTCTAACCCCGTTTTTTAAGTTCTTTACGTTTTTGGAATCCCGGAAATTTGATTAAGCTTTTTCTAGCAATAATTTAAGCTAGGGTTCATATTTGGAAAAATACCCACATGTGAAATGTGTTTATTTTGATGTTTTATGATAGAATATGAGGTTTTAAATTATGTTAGACAACTTGTGCTACTCGGTTTTGAGTGAAAACGAGTAAAAGGGCTTAATCGGTAAAAATACCTAATAGTCATAAGTATATGTTAGAGTGAGAATTTGATGTTGCCATAGAAGGGAAAAGTGATCATCATGTCATGAAACATAAGAATAAGGGATGAAGTTTAATTCCTGAGCCTAGGGGCAAAAGTGTAAATATGCAAAAGTTTAGGGGCAAAATTGTAATTTTTCTAAAGTTTGAGTTAAGGACTGTTTTGAATAGTACATTAATTAAATAAGTAAAATATGATGTTTTAGATCCCGAAAAATGAGATTTGAACCTAGAATGAGAGAAAAATCGAAAATTGGGAAAGTTGGTAAAATGGCCGTATTAGTATCAAGGTAAGTTCAAATGTATAATAAGCATTAATTTATGCATGTTTCAATGTAAAATTGATATATTTATTATGATTTCCGAGATATTGAAAGTATGTAAGTTGGTATGATAATAATACAACAATAATGTTGTAATTTATATTTGAAAGTTAAATTTAGTGAATTAATTGAATTATGTTAAATTAAATTATTATGGTGCCAAGTTTATGAATTGATTTAAAAATATGTCTATGGTACATGAAGTGCATTTAATTATCATAAATAAATCTGATTTCTGTGATTATGGATATTATGGGAAATTGTAAGTTCATATGATTTTTAATAAGGCAATGTGTAATTTAATGTTATTGCCTCGATATTAAATGAGATGTAAGTTTATATGTAAGTAATACATCAATATTACTTGTATTATGATATTTTATAATAATATTGGAAATAAGTTTGTGGATAATTACTTGATTGGTGAAATTGTTGGAAAAGAGAGAGAAATCCCGGTTGAACCTTCGGAAAGATTGGATGATACAGATAGTATGTAGCTAGGTCACATGTATGGGGCTGAGTGCAAATCATGTGTACAAGAGAGCTACATGACATTATGATGTAGCTAGGTCGCATGGGTGATACTATGTGTACACCATGTAGATAAAAGAGCTACGGGATCTATGTAGCTAGGTCGCATGCGTGGTTCCAGGTGAAGGACACCATGTAGACAAGAGAGGTACGAGATAAATTGGCCAGGTCACATGGGTGGTACTGAGTGTTCACCATTTGTACAAGAGAGTCGAACTATATGATGGGTAGAGCTATATGCTGAAACCACCAAGTATCGAGGATTGATCTAAAGTGTTCAACGGGAGACTCTCTATGTATTGCTTTGAGAGTTTTGTGATGAATAAGTGCAGGAACTTGGTTATATGAATGATGTGTTCATTAAGTGATCAGGATGTGGTAAGGTTATAAACAAGTAAGTTATACTTGAGGATGATTTTATGGTGACCTTGTGATCATGGGCCTATACTTGTGATGTATGAAATGTGCTGAAAATGATTTGTGATATGTATGTTAAAATGAGGTTAATACAAAGAAAGTGTGAAAGAGTGAATTAGCAATAAAACTGTTTTGGACAGTAGCAGTGACGTGGTTTTGAAAAATCACCAAAAATAGTAGAAATTGAATCAGAGATTGAATGAGATATAAAATTAAATCCTAATTAGTGTATTTTCATATAAAAGAAACATAGCAAGAAAAGGAGTTCTATATTTTGAGATATTTATGTTTTTGCGAGAATGGTTCAGAATGATTACGTGATCCCCTGTTCTGACTTTGGAAAATCACAAAAATTTGGATAAAAATAATTAGAGGCTTAAATTTATATTTTTAAAATCCCTAATGAGTATAGTTTCAAGATAAATCAACAAGAATATTATCCGAGTTCTGTAGTGTGAGATAATTAATTTTTAGTGAAGAGATGTCAGAAATGTAAGAATGTGAAACAGGGGAAATTTTAATAAATAAACTGTACTAATTGGCTAAACCAAAAATTATGCAAACTTTATGGTGGAAAGATATGTGAGTCTAGTTTCAGGGAAAATTTACGGATCTTAATTTGGAGCTCTTTAGCTCTAATTATAAATAAGTAACTGACTATGACTCATGTGGACAGTTTGATGTGAGCATTTATTAGTAAATTGTGAAATCGTACTTACAAGAATGCTATATACATTAAGGATGTGGAATGGAGAGGAGGAGGAGGAAAATAAATATATGTTGAATACATGAAAACTATGGTATATAAAATATTGATATAATGAAATAAATGATATGTGTTTATAAGAAAACAGAAAGAGAATGATATGTATCATGACATGTATATATATATGACTAGTCTCAATGTAATGCTTGTTGGGTATGGAGTTGAATGGAAATGTTTCAGGCAAACATGTTATTTTGCGCATCTGAATTGTGGTATTTTATAAAGATATGATCTAGATTTAAATATGAATGCTTGATGATTAAGCTGAAGATATTTGGTAAGATGATAATCTTGGTATAAATGTATAAGTGGTACTATAATAAACAAGGTAAAATGAGTATGAGAGACACATGTATGATGATATACAAATGCTATGTTTGTGGTTTAATTGAGAATATTTAATCATTAAATGAATACCATGTTATATGCTTTTGATTTTGTATAAGTGTGTAAGAGATTAAGGTTGACCAAAGCTTGGAAAATAGCCTAGGTATATTCCATACAGGCAGAGACACGACCATGTGTCTCAACCGTGTATGGAACACGACTTTGGGACACGTGCGTGTGGAGCCTTAAAGCATGAAATTTCCAATATTTTTATAAATTCTCGATTTAGTCCTGAACCCTTTCTAAAGTATGTTTTGGGCTTCGTAGACTCAAATAAGGGACTATGTGTAAGTGAATGAACGTTTTGAAATATGAATGAAATTTTCTGGCCCGTATTTTAGTTTAATGTTTGTATGTTTGTCCGATAATGCCTCGTACCTTATCCCGACCTCGGGTACGGGTAAGGGGTGTTATAGTTTAGGTGTACTTGATATGAAATTTTGAAATTGTTACAAAAAGGTTTCTATTTGACACCAGGTTGACTTCAACTAATTCGTATGCTTGTATAAGACCCTCGAAAGAATGTTTCATGATATTCATTATTATATTATTGTTTATTTTATGATTGATGATTTGAAATGATGAGTTTTCTTTAACTTTGTCAGTAGTTGCTTTGGCAATGGTTATGGCATCCCGTAGTTTGGACCCGACAATTGGGACGGGTAAGGGGTGTTACACCAAGTCATATTACATTCAAATAACCTATCACAATGGCACATTCAATAAAAAAATCATAAGGTTATACCAGGTATTCATGATTCATATAAATCAAATTTCTATCATCAATGCATAAAGATGAATCGTTTAAAATTAAGTCATTTTAATGACATTTCAAATTGATATCCAATTCCATTTCGTCACGCTTTCAAGTTTCCAACGTTTATACCATTTCGCTCGATGGAACCCTAGTAAAAAGAACTCAGATACATGGGTGAACTACACCACACCAAGTTGCTCATCTGAGCTAAATATATATATTAGGTTAACTGTCTAGGCTAAACCTATTTCACAACATATTAGGACACTTGTCTGAGCTAAACCTAGTCATATAAAACCTGAGAATTTGCCACAAATGCTAGATATCATTAAAATCTGTGATAATCTTTGTACAAGTGCGGGTAAGACCCTATTGGCATGCCAATTGTATCCTAACCTTTTACTAAGTTCACACAGGCATCATTTACACATATAAGTATTAAAAATCCCTATAATTATCCATTTATCATATTGTACCCTATACATGATCACATATTTCATTTAAATGCCTGTAATCAATCAAAATTTCACATTTTTACCTTGTATTATTACATAATATCCAATTATCACATAACATTTCAATTCAATCCATTACTACCATTCATGCAAATTTCACTAGTGTTCCAGTCATATTCCAACATATATATGAAATCAAAGATAAAATTACACATAAAAATAAAGATGGTAAGTTCATATACTTACCTATTCAAAATGTGAAAAGAATGGATACTTCAAGAACTAATCTATAATTTTGGCTTTTCCCCTATTAGCTCCACTTTGGTCCAAATATTGAATTATACAATTATTTTATATAAAAAAATCAATACTTATCACTTTCATACAATGTTATGATATGCATAAACCTATATAAATCTATTTTTGATTCCTCTAAAATTTTATATTTTATTCAATTTAGCCCCTAAACTTGGGATAAGCATAACTCTCGATTCCTAGCTTGGGATAAAAATTAGATTTCACATATTCTCACTAGGGGCATTATACTTTCTATTTCAAACATAATTTCATGATAATCTTTATATTTATTCAATTTGGTCCTTAATAAAATAGAGTCAATAAACAAGCTAGCAATCTAGTCATTTTCATAATGTAAGATTAAAATCTATCAATTTCAAGCCTAATTCTTCAAGAAATCAATGATGGAAACTTTCTAAAACTTTAAAATTTTCACAAATTAGTACATGGATTAGATAAATCAAGCTCTCATGACGCAAAATCATAAAAAAATACAAGAAAATGACTTGAAATCACCTTTCAATTAATGGCCAAATGGCCATAGAATTTTCCTAGGTTTTCTTGTCCTTTTCAGACAGTGACAGAGGAATGAGGATGTAACATCCAGATCTAGCTACTTTAGAAAGATGTTAAGTTTGAGTGGTTAGAAAAGTGCCAGAAAAGGTTTGATCAGTTGAAAGCCCTGTTGACCGAAGCTCCAGTGCTAGTTCAACTAGAATCAAGTAAAGAATTTGTTATCTATAATGATGCATCTTTAAATGGTTTGGGTTGTGTTTTGATACACGAAGGCAAAGTCATAGCTTATGCCTCGAGACAGTCAAAGCCGCATGAAAAGAACTATCTGACACATGACCTAGAATTGGAAGCTATTGTGTTTGCATTAAAGATATGGCGTCACTATCTGTTCGGTGAGAAATGTCATGTTATTCTAATCACAAAAGTTTGAAATACTTGACGACTCAAAAAGATCTAAATTTGAGAAAACGCTGATGGTTAGAGTTGCTAAAATACTACGAGCTTGTGATTGACTACCATCCGGGAAAGGCTAATGTTGTAGCTGATGCTCTAAGTCGAAAATCACTATTTTCTTTGCGTGTAATGAATGCACATACGGCTATGTCTAATGATGGAACGATAATTACAGAATTAAAAGCAAGACCGTTATTTGTTCAACAAATTTGTGATGCTTAGAAAGTTGATGATGGTTTGTTAGCAAAGCGAGTTAAATGTGATTCGAATGTTGAATCCGATTTTTGAGTTGATACTGAGGGTTGTTTGAGGTTCAGAAACTGAATATCTGTTCTGAGAAATTCAGAGTTGATTTAGATGATTTTGAACGAAGCTCACAGTAGTCAGTTATCTGTACACCTGGGTAGTACAAATATGTATAGTGATCTAAAACAACTTTACTAGTGACATGGTATGAAACAAGACATTTCTGACTTTGTTTTGAAATGTTCTATCAGCAAGTAAAAGCCGAGCATCAGGTAATTTCTTTGTTGCTTCAGCCGATCATGATACCTGAGTGGAAATGGGACAGAGTCACGATGGATTTTGTATTCGGTTTACTGTTGACACTGAGCAAGAAATATGCAATCTGGGTTATTGTGGATAGATTGACTAAATTGACTCATTTTGTTCCAGTTCGTACAGATTACTCGCTTGATAAGCTTGCTGAGTTATATGTTTCTCAGATTGTGAGATTACACGGGATACTTATTTCTATTGTTTCGGATAGAGATCCGAGGTTTACATCGCAGTTTTGGAAGAAACTGCAAGATGAGCTAGGTATGAAATTACATTTCAGCACTGCTTTCTATCCGCAAACAGATGGTCAATCTGAACAAATCATTCAGATGCTTGAGGATATGTTGAGATGTTGCATTCTCGGGTTCGATGGTACGTGGGAAGATACCTACCCCTGATTGAATTTGCATACACTAATAGATTTCAATCGAGTATCAAAATGGCACCTTACGAGGCTTTGTACGATCGTAAATTTCGTACCCCATTGTATTAGATTGAGCTCAATGAAAACAAGATACACAAGGCCGACTGAACATAAAGTAAAAGTGATACATGAAAGTCTAAAAACAGCGTTAGATCATCAAAAGTCGTATGCGGACTTGAAAAGAAAAGACATAGAGTTTCAAATCAGAGACAAAGTATTTTTGAAAGTTTCACCGTGGAAGAAAATACTCAGATTTGGTCGTAAAGGAAAATTGAGTCCGAGATTTATTGGGCCGCATGAGGTTATAGAGCGGATCGGGCCGATTGCTTATAGACTATTTTTGCCACCTGAGCTAGAAAAGATCCATAATGTATTCCATGGTTTGATGCTTCATAGATATCGATCTGATCCTTCACATGTGATTAGCCTGTCAGAGATTGAGATTTCTTCACATGTGATTAGCCTGTCAGAGATTGAGATTAAGTCCGGTATGACATATGAGGAAGAACCGATTCGTATTCTAGCTCGCGAGGTTAAAGAATTGCGAAATAAGAAAATTCTGTTAGTTAAAGTACTATGGCATAAACACGGAGTTGAGGAAGAAACGTGGGAGTCAGAGGATGCAATGAAAGACCGTTATCTGAACCTATTCACCAGTAAGATTTTCGGGGACGAAAATCCCTAAGGGGGGAGAGTTGTAACATCCCGATTTAGAATCTATTCGAAATGGTGGTTTCGAGACCATGAATTTGAGCCAGAAAAATATTTTAAAATTATTTTCTATGTTTATTATGTGTGAATTTATATGTGTAAAATTTTCGTGATTTAATTTTGTCGTTTGAGTATCCGATTAAATAAAATGGCTTAATCGCGTAAAAGAAAAACTTGATAGTTTAATGTGTAAGGGGCTAAATTGTTGTTGTCTTTTAAATGGAGGCATTTAAGTTGCAATTAGACCATAATAATAGGTGTTGGAAGGTTGTAGACAACCATTATAAAAAATTCATATTATATAATAAAGGTTAAATATGTAATTGAATAATATGTTAATATTGTTATAATAAAACATAAAATAAAACCAAGTGTTTATATTTTCTTTTCATGACCGAACATCAATATAAGAAAGAAAAAAAATAAGGTTTCAAAGGTTCGGCTATTGTCCAAGCTTGATTCAAGGTGAGTTCTAGCTTTGTTTTTGATAATTTTTCCGTTTTTTATATTGTTGCTATGTTATCTACAAAGCCCATGCCTGAATTTTTTATTTTGATGAATATTTTGAGTTATGCCATTGATGAATATTTTATTTTTGTCATGTTAGTTGATGAAATATGAAAGATATGTTTTGGATTAATATGTTTTGTATTGGAATTTTTGATGATTTTGAGTAATTAGGACTAAATTATAAAAATAATAAATTGAGGGATCAAAATGTGAAATAAATGAAATATATGGACTTGTATGAACACAAGAAAGATTCGGCCTAAGCATGGTATACTCAAATTTTTCATGTTTTGTGTTTTGTGCAATTTGGACTAAATTGTTAAAAGTGTAAAATGTCAGGGGTAAAATGGTAAATTTCCCATTTATGTGTTTTTGGACTAAATTGAGTGAAAATATGTTTGAATGGGTTTAATTTAAATATGTTTAGATCAAGAACCAAAGAAATCAGATTTGGATTGGTGGAAAACTAAAGTTGTCGAATAGCCGTCTTGTTTCAATTTTCATCATCTGAGGTAAGTTTATAAGCAAATATGTGTTGTTAATTTTGAATCAATATGATGTATATGGATTTATATGCTAAAATGAAATATGTGATCTTATATATATGTTAGCCGAATGCAAATAAGTCTGGGAATTATGTTTACGAATTTGTCTCGATTGAGTTACGACGTCCGAGAGCCTTGTATGAACCTTAGGAATAGCTAGAATACATATGTCATGACATTGGATTTTCGATATGTGTTCTCATGTAAGACCACATCTAGGACATTGGCATTGATATGTGGTTACAAGTAAGACTATGTTTAGGACATCGGCATCGTATTTGATTTGTAAGGCCTTGTCTGGGATAGTGGCATCGATATGAGATAGCATGTAAGACCACGTCTGGGACGTTGGCATTTTATGATATATGTGATTATTCGAGTATCCTATTCAATTCTGAATGGTTTAACGGGCAATGATAAGTTGTGAATGAAGGTGTAAAACAGGCTAAAATGATCAGGTATGAGTTAGTTGATTACCTATTGGAAAATAAGGTATGTTGGCCATTTGATATATGATGCAAATTATATAAGTTATTAATGTGAACATATGTGCACTTGCAAAGTATATTTGGCTATAGGTTATGTATATGTATGTGATGTTGTATTTTGGTTCATAAGTACATGTATACGTGTGTGAACACATTCGGTCATTTACTGATGTTATGTCTTAGAAATTGAATAAAACTTTGAATGTGTATATATGAATATGTGCAATCGGTTAAAATAAAATTATTTATGAAAGCATATGTTAAATATGAAATGTTAAGCTTGATATTATATGTAACTATGATAGTATAACTTGGTTTGGTTAAAATAAGTTGATAATGTTATTGAGTTGATTATTTGCTTATGACTTACTAAGTTATGATAGCTTACTGTGTGTGTTTATATTTGCCTCTAGTTTATAGATTTTGGAGTCAAGTTAAGAGCTTGGGGATTGTCAGCAAACTCTATCACACTATCAACTATTTTCGGTACTTTATAAGTTCAATTCGAACTAATGGCATGTAACAGCCCGATTTTGGGGCTAGTCAGAATAGTGATTTTGGAACCACTAAACCGAGGTTGAGGAAATTTTTTTAAGTATTATTTTATGTATTGTAGCATGATTAGATAAGTACATGAAAATTTTGGTGAATTAATTTTAGCGATTGCTTGCCTAATTGTGAAAAAAGACTAAATCGCATAAAGCGCAAAAGTCCTATTTTGTTAGATAAGAGTGTCAATTAGCTAAAGAACCTAATTTGGGGGCCTTAAAGAGCAATTACACCCCCTAATTCTTAGGCTGGCCGGCCATAGGGGACAAATTGATGGGAAAGTCAAAATTAGGTGGTGTTTGGTCACCAATATTGACTAGCTTGAATAAAATAAAACAATAAAAGGTTTCATCTCTTTTTTCACTCTTTCTTCTTCCACCGAAAAATTGGCCATTGGAAGGGTTTTTGAAGCACTTGAAAATTTCAGCTACTTTAAGCCTTCACAAGTAAGTGGTTTTCACGACTTTTCTTGATGATTTTTACATTTTTGGACCCCTTGAAGCAAAAGCTTTTAAATGAGGGGACTATTTTGCAAAATGGTTGAAGGTCTAAGGTTTTGCAATGAGAGCATTTAGGTTATTTTCTGAATTTTATGGAAGAATATGATCCATTGGTGAGTAATAAACAACTTTTGTGAATGGATTTCTCATGAAAACCCTAATAGGGACTATTTTGCATGAGTTGTAAAATAGATGATAAATGTGTGAAATAGTGGAAATTTTGGATTACTATATGAGTAACAAGAGTTCGGTTAGGTTTATAATATGAATAAATTCAATAAAAATCGATTTTCGAGTATCAGGATAAAATGATCATCTTGTGAAAGTTTAGGGGCAAAATAGTCATTTTTCCCAATTATGAACTTCTGGGCGTTTAAATTGATATGCTAATGAAATAAATGAATTTTATTAATTTAGATCAAAAGAAACGTGATTCGGGTCTTAATCGAGGTAAGAACAAAGTTTACGAGGATTAAGCTCGTCTTCATCATTTTGTATCGAGGTAAGTACATATGTAAATAATGTGTTATTGAAGCTTACTTTGGTATATTTTAATAATATACATGTGTAATTAGCTTATTGTTGTTATGTATCTAAACTCTAATTGTTGCCATGAATGTTTAAATGACATGTTATGCAAGTAAATTACAATGTGAGCAAATGCAATGCTATTCGATTAGATATGAAGTTTAGTTGAGCCTTAGACATAGCATAGGAAACAAATGCGCATGTTATGAAAATTATGTGGTCTAAACTCATGAGTTGAGTCTGAGTTCATGAGGTAAATGCTATAGGTAAATTACAATGTGAGCAAATGCAATGCTATTCGATTAGATATGAAGTTTAGTTGAGCCTTAGACATAGCATAGGAAACAAAGGGGCATGTTATGAAAATTATGAGTTGGGTCCGGGTACTGACTTTGTGTACAGACCCGTGAGTGGCTCAATAAGCATATGTTACATGATAGCTATGGGGTCCGAGTCCTGACTTGATAAAAAGGCCCGTGGGTAGCTCAAATGTGAGCATTCATAGCACGAGGTAGCCCTGATTTCTTATATCGAATTTAGACGCAAATTCCTCGCGTGTCCATATGTATTTCAAGAGTTCAACGGGTAACTCGAGGATTTAGTTGATGAATACTTTGATGAGGTATGTATACCAAATTCATGGTTAGAACCTGAGTAAAGAACTAAGTGTATTAAGTATACATAAATGAAAAGAAGGGTAAGATAAAGATGTTAAGTTATTTATATCTTTTGAGCATGGCAAGCTACCTTTCGATGAATATGATTTTCTTATAATTACACTTTATTTGCATATATGTACTTACTAAGCTCCCACGCTTACCCTCCTCTCTTTTCTTTCCTTATAGTGCCGCCAAGCTAGCATCGAGGATCTGGTGACATCAAAAGCTTCGATCACACTATCACCGCCAAGCTAGCATTGGGAATCTAGTGACATCAAAAGCTTTGATCACACTATCACTCAAGACCTTGGTATAACTAGTTTCATTTTTTTATTTTTTGGTATGTATAGGGACTTGAGTCTTTGTTTAGTGTTTTGTTAGTTAGCCATAATGTGTTGGCTCATATGATAAACATGATACTCATTTTGTATAAGGCCATGGATGATGGTTAATACTCATTTTGATTTATAAATAGAAGATGATATTTTCATGGATGAGTAAATTGCATAAATGAAATGTTGTCCATTGTGGTTATTTTGGCTATGTGATGTGCCCTTATGTTAGTATAGAGTGATTTTTGTACAGGCTACATAAGTAAATGTGACAAAAAGGCTTGGTAAATAACCTTATTTTGACCACATGGGTAGGCACACGGGCATGTGTCTAGACCATGTGTGACACACGGTTCACCACATGGGTGTGTGTAACACCCCTTACCCGTACTCGAGGCCGAGACAAAGTACTAGGCGTTACCGGACACTTAGACATTTTATAAAAATTCATTCTAATATAAAACTGATCAAACGATATCATAGTGTCCCTATTAGGGCCTACGAAGCCCAAAATATACGTTGAAAGCAATCCGAGATGAAACCGAGAGCTATAAAACTTTCTAGTAAAATTACTAGGGTTATGCCTCACACGCCCATGTGGACGCAAAGCACACGCTCGTATGCTTGGGACACGCCTGTGTCCCTTACCCATGAGGAATTAATTGAATTTATTTTCCATTTCGAACCTACAGGGGTTTTCACACGGCCGAGCACACACCTATGTCCCTGGACCGTGTCCTTCATACAGCCTAGACACGCCCGTGTCATCACCGGTGTCTAAAAACCCAGACATTCTATTTATGACGTCATCATTCATTTTGAGGCACACGCCCGTGTACTAGGTCGTGTCCTCCACACGGTTGAGACACACGGCTATATCTCTGCCCGTGTGTTTACTACCATGCAAACTTACCTAAAATTTTAAGTACAGAGGACCACTAAATGTAACACCCTTATCCCGTAGCCGTCGTCGGAATAGGACGAGGCGTTACCAGAAATTAGGAATCGGATCAGAACAGTAAAATTTTGAGCCTTTTCTTAAATAAAAGATCATTTATATATATAACTAATAGATACAAACAAAGATCGAATTTAAAACTTATAAAAGTAAACTTCTATAAGATGCCATATTCGCATGGCTTATATACAATAGTCAAAATATCATTCTACTTATAGTCTAACCTATACATGCCATAAGCTAAGTCCAAAACACATGATAACCACAATAGTAGATAGTGTGACGAAGTGCTGACGATCCCCGTGCTAATAGTAAGTGTAACACCCCGAACCCGAGACCGTCGCCGGAGTCGAACACGAGGTGTTAACAGACTTCCAACCACTTATTAAAATTTTTCCAGACAAGCTGCCAATCTGCGTACTAGTCGCTTTAAAAATCATATCTTGAGCTCTGGAACTCGAAATCCAGTTCTGTTAATTTTCCCTGAAACTAGACTCATATGGCCATCTACATATTTTTTTCTAGAATTTTTGGTCGGGCCAATTAGTACAGTTTATTAGTCAAAGTCTCCCATGTTACTGGGGTCGACTAAACTGACCTTTGCACATTATGACCTAGATATCTCCCTGTACAGAGCTTCAATACTGATGCCGTTTGTTTCTATAGAAACTAGACTCAGAGAGGAATCTATACATATATGTCATGGCTCCTAATTATCTCTGGTTAATTTATAATGAATTTCCAAAGTCGGAACAGGGAACACAGAAACCGTTCTGGCCCTGTCTCACGAGAACCTGAATATCTCTTAACATACTGTCCATATGATTGTTTCGTTACTTCTATATGAAAATAGACTCATCAAGATTCGATTACATAATTTATTCACTAATTAATTCCATTCCTACTAATTTTTGTAATTTTTCAATCCCACGTCACTGCTGCTGCCAGCATCTGTTACTGAAGCAACTACGTCCATTTCGTGATTTCTCATTGATCTAACTAGTAATTCATCATACATATCACAAAATTATAATCATGACTAGCCATACCAAAGGCTAATCATTGTCAAACATCTCCCTACTATGCTATTGCCGTATCATGAATCTTAACACCAAAATTAATCAGCCATGACATATGGCATAAAAATCGTATTACCAAGACTTACGACCCAACATTAGAACCAAATTCAACCGAACATTATGCCACTTTCGCATGGCTAAAAGTTTACATACCAAATTTCAACAAAACATATTAGCCTATACATGTCGAAATGTTCTCCTAGACCAACTAAGAAGAAAATACCAAAGGTTGCTAGCCGGTGTGATGACTTCGACGACGGCACGATCACGCAAAAAGAGACGAGTCCAAGAAACCTAGAATAGGTGACAAGCAAACACCGAATGAGTATATAACTCAGTAAGCCATAAGCATTCCACAACCATCCATTAATAAAATTATCACAACAGGAAACAATGAAATGAGGTTAAGTACTCCATCCATACCGAACTATACCATAGTTCCTTAAACCCTATGGTTCAATCTCATACCAAGTCCTACATTGACCTTTCATACATCATTTAATTTTCGTTATAATCATACAATTAAACTAACTTTCACCTATTCCACAATGAACCTTATGTACGTGACTTCAACTATAATCGTCACATAGGTTCAAAACTTACCAAGCTCAACTCCAAATATGAACATAGCGCCTATTAGCCATGAACTCAAGGTACTTACCTTTTCCGCTGTCCAAAATTGACTCGGTAAAGTCGCACCCTTCATGTAAATAATTTATATAAAATATATATTGGGTTGCACACATAATGTTTAGTAATTAACCACGCACACTTAGTGCCATGCACTTTAAACTCACACACTTAGTGCCATGCATTTCAAGTTCGCACACTTACCTTTTCCGCTGTCCAAAATCGACTCGGTAAAGTCGCACCCTTAATGTAAATAATTTATAGAAAATATATATTGGGTTCGCACACATAGTGCTTAATAATCAACCGCGCACACTTAGTGCCATGTACTTTAAACTCGCACACTTAGTGCTGTACAATTTAAACCCGCACACTTAGTGCCAATCTCATGACCGTGAACACTTCTTGCCCGCACACTTAGTGCCGAAAACCAGCCACTCTATAGGCTTCACTTCCTTTTTACATTCGACAATTTCATCTCTACTTACATATACATTTGTATACATTTCATCTCATTAAACACAATGGTATAGGTATTACGATCATTTAAATCAATACCAAAGATATGCTTAATGACTTACCTGTGTTGGGTAAGACGGTTCCGACTCGGCTACTCGATGATCTTTTCTTTGCCTTTGCTCGATTCTCCTCCTTTAACTCCTTGAGCTTAATCAATAAATCAACTAGTTTAACCGCCTTGCTAAATATTTACAATCCAATTACACATGCATATGTATGTTACTATATTCGGCAATCACCCTTACTAATCACCCACTTGATCAATTATAGAGAATCAAAGTTAATATCACAATGTGTACCCTATATGGCCCATTATACATAATCAAATTTAACATCATCTATATATTTACTCATATGGCCGAATATACCTAATCATACATACACCTAACCAAAAATAATTTCTAAAATCTTTATATCATTTATACACTAAGCCGAGTACTCTTACCAAGTTCACCTATATTCTTCAACAAATTCTTCATTGATCAAACACATATTCGGCTAAAGAAATGGCAATTTTAGCAACTTTTGATTTAATACTTTATCAATTATAATACATCTAAATATTTTTTCATATTATTAACACAATTCACATACATTACTTAATATAACATTTTCACATTCGGCATTAGTATCAACCATAGTAGCCGATTCTTCCTACTTTGTACCCATGCATCTATTTGATCCTTAGTTAGTTCAAACACTCAAAGTCAACCATCTCCATACCTCATCACCAAAGACATCAAAACACCAACCAAGAATTGTAACATGCATGGCCGAATATCATCTCCATCATTTAACAAAGTTTGAACCATGGCTAGGTAGATTTCAAATTTGCAACTTAAAATATACATGAATCTCAAAGAATAATATCAAACATACCTCAATCTAGTTACATGCATGGCCAAACTTCCTCCTAATCCTCTTCCAAACTAAACATGAAGCAAGAACTCCTTCCTCCTTCCTTAGAATTTTCGGTCAAAAGAGGATGAAAAAGGATGAACAAATTTTTCTTTTCCTTTCTTTAGCTCACGGCAATGGGGGGGGAAACAACCACTCATTTTTTTGTTTTCATTTCTTTATTACCCATACTCCTTATTTTATTTTTTTCTAACATACCTCACTAAGCCAACATGTTCCCAACATGTTTCCACCCATAGCATGGCCAACCACTAGCTCAAATTTTGGGTAATTTGACATGCAAACCCATCATTTTCATAACATGCATTAATAGACCATTTTAAATTAGCCTATCATATTTTCACCATGTCTCATATCGATCCCTATTTAATAATTTCTCATGCAATTGGCAAAATTGGAGAATGAAACTTCCACATACTCATGTACACACATAATAAGCATAGAATATGGAAATTAATTATTTTTATGACTCGATTTTGTGGTCCCGAAACCACTTCCCGACTAGGGTCAATTTTGGGCTGTCAGAACTCTCCCCCACTTAAGAAATTTTCGTCCCCGAAAATCTTACCGGTGAATAGGTTTGGGTATTGTTCTTTCATCGAGCTCTCGGTTTCCCAAGTAGCTTCCTCGATCCCGTGTTTGAGCCATAACACCTTTACTAACGGAACCCTTTTGTTTCGCAACTCCTTCACTTCACGAGCTAGGATACGCATCGGCTCTTCTTCATAACTCATATCGGCTTGAATTTCAACCTCCGACGGACTAATTATGTGCGAAGGATCAGATCTATAGCGTCGAAGCATTGAAACATGAAAGACGTTGTGAATCTTTTCGAGCTCAGGGGGCAAAACTAATCGGTATGCAACTGGTCCAACTCGTTCGGATACTTCGTACGGACCGATGAACCTCGGACTCAATTTGCCCTTACAACCAAATCTAAGCACCTTCTTCCAGGGTGAAACTTTGAGAAATACTTTATCTCCAACCTGATATTCAATGTCTTTTCTTTTCAAATCCGCATACGACTTTTGACGATCCGAAGCGGCTTTCAAACTTTCGCGAATTACTCGGACTTTCTGCTCGGCATCCTTAATCAAATCAACCCCAAAGATTTTACTTTCACTAAGTTCAGCCCAAAATAATGGGGTACGGCACTTGCGACCGTATAAAGCCTCGTAAGGTGTCATCTTAATGCTTGATTGAAAGCTATTGTTATAAGCAAATTCAATCAAGGGAAAATATCTTTCCCATGAACCACAGAACTCTAAGACGCAACATCTCAACATATCCTCGAGTATCTGAATTATTCGTTCAGATTGGCCATCGATTTGGGGGTGAAAAGCAGTGGTAAAATGCAGCTTGGTACCCAAAGCTTCTTGTAATTTCTTCCAAAATCGCGATGTAAATCTTGGGTCTCTATCCGGCACGATAGAAATAGGTACACCATGCAATCGAACAATTTGGGAGGTGTATATTTCTGCCAATTTATCGAGCGAAAAATCTGTACGGACAGGGATAAAATGAGCAGACTTGGTCAATCTATCAACAATAACCCAGACCGAGTCTTTCTTACTCTGAGTCAAAGGTAACCCAGACACAAAGTCCATTGTGACTCGATCCCATTTCCATTCGGGTATCATGATTGGCTGAAGTAATCCAGATGTCGCTTGATGTTCCGCTTTTACTTGTTGACATATCAAACACCTTGAAACAAATTCAGAAATGTCTCGTTTCATGCCCGGCCACCAAAATTAACGTTTCAGATCGTTGTACATTTTAGTACTACCCGGGTGGATAGACATTCGGCCACTATGAGCCTCATTCAAAATCATCGAAATAAGTTCCGAATTCCTTGGAACACACAAACGACTTCTGAACCTCAAACAATCATCATCATCCATTTGAAACTCCGATTCCTTGTTCGGAACACACTCAGCCCGTTTTGCAACCAATTCATCATCAACTTTCTGGGCTTCACGAATTTGATGAATCAATAATGGTTTGGCTTTTAATTTAGCTACTAACACATTGTCGGGTAGAACAGACAAGTGCACATTCATCGCTCGTAAAGCAAACAGCGATTTCCGGCTTAAGGCGTCCGCAACCACATTAGCCTTTCCCGGGTGGTAATCAATGACAAGTTCGTAATCTTTCAACAACTCAAGCCAACGTCTTTGTCGCAGATTTAAGTCTCTTTGAGTCATCAAATATTTGAGACTTTTGTGATCCGAAAATACATGGCACTTTTCGCCAAACAAATAATGTCGCCATATTTCAAGGCGAATACGATGGCGGCTAGTTCGAGATCATGGGTTGGATAATTTCTCTCGTGTGGCTTCAATTGTCTCGACGCATAGGCCACAACTCGACCTTCTTGCATCAATACGCAACCCAACCCGAGTAGGGATGCGTCACTATAAATGACAAACTCTTTGCCTGATTCGGGTTGCACTAAAATTGGAGCTTCAGTCAAATGAGTTTTCAGTTGATCGAAGCCTTTCTGACATTTCTCCGTCCATTCGAACTTAGCATCCTTTTGAAGTAGCTTCGTCATTGGTGTGGCTATCATCGAGAAACCTTTGACAAATCGTCGGTAATAACCGGCGAGTCCCTAAAAGCTCTGAACCTCAGTAATATTTCTCGGAGGTTTCCAGTTAAGTATGGCTGAGATTTTGTTCGGGTCAACTCGATACTCGATGCAGATACCACATGACCCAAGAAGCTAACCTTCTTAACCAGAACTCACACTTACTGAACTTCGCATATAACTGCTTATCCCGCAAAATTGCAACACTAATCTCAAGTGTTCAGCATGTTCAATCTCATCTCTTGAATAGACCAAGATGTCATCAATGAACACAACTACGAATCGATCCAAATATGGTCTGAAGATCCGATTCATCAAATCCATAAATACCGCAGGGGCATTAGTGAGCCCGAACGGCATCACCAAGAACTCGTAGTGACCGTACCTCGTTCTGAAAGCAGTTTTGGGTACGTCCGAATCTCGAATCCACAACTGATAATAACCCGATCTCAAATCTATCTTTGAAAACACTGAGGCTCCCTTTAATTGATCAAACAAATCATTAATACGCGGTAACGGATATTTATTCTTTATCGTCACTTTATTCAGTTGACGATAGTCAATGCCACCTCATGGTTCCGTCCTTCTTTTTCACAAACAATACTGGTGCACCCAAGGTGAGAAACTTGGTTGAGCGAAACCTCTATCCGTCAACTCTTGCAATTGAGCTTTCATTCCTTTAACTCGGTGGTGCCATACGATACGGAGCTATCGAAATTGGCGTAGTTCCAGGTACAAGCCAATACCAACTCTACTCCCGAACAGGTGGTAAACCTGGTAATTCTTCAGGAAAAACATCCGGGTATTCACAAACCACCGGCATAGATTCGGGTTTCTTTTCTAATTCTTTGTCATCGAGTACATACGCAGGTATGCTTCGCACCCTTTTCTTACGTATTTTTGGGCCAACATTGCTGATATTACAGCTGGCAACCCCCTTAAGTCCGTAGACTCAACTCGGATTATCTCGTTATTTGCGCACCTTAAATCAATAGTCTTGCTTTTGCAATTCACAACCGCATCATGCGCGGTCAACCAATCCAAACCAAGGATAACATCAAATTCGTCAAACGGAAAAAGCATCAAATCGGCTGGAAAACAGGATTCTCGGATTATTAGAGGGCATCTCTTACACACTTTATCACAAGTACGCATTGACCCAAAGGGTTTGACACTCGAATTACGAACTCAGTAGACTCAACAGGTAGAGTCTTACTGGATGCTAAGGTTTCGCATACATATGAATGAGTAGAGCCAGGGTCAATCAATGCAATCACATTAGTATCAAAGAGAGTGAAGGTACCAGTGATGACGTCGGGGGAGGATGCCTGCTCTCGTGCGCGATAGCATATGCTCTAGCAGGAGTACGGTTCTCGGCTCGAACAACCGTATCAAGGCCCCTCTCTGACTACCACCCCTATCTCCTAAATTCTCGGTGGTCTACCTCTAGTTGTCACTCCACCAGGTCTTGCTCCTTGAATTTTATTCTTCTCATCCAGCTCCGTGCAATCTCTAATGAATGGTCCTTTGAACCGCATCCGTAACAAGCCCTGTTATAGACTTACCCCAACATTCACCTATGTGTCGTCTTCCACATTGGGGACATTCAGGTTTCTCTAGACGATTATTGCCCAACTAGCTACCGAAGTAGCTCGGGAGTCCGTCGATGGTCGTGCTCTGATGGAAATTCCCGCAGTCATCCTCGACTTATTAGTGTCCTCCCTGAACTTCTTTACAGTTGAGAACGGAGCTTTACCCGTCGATCTTTTACGATAGTCTCTAGCTTCAAATTCAGCCTTCTTCTTCCCCTTTCCAAGTTCTTTCCGCTTGCAGGCTCGTTCGACTAGTGTCACGAATTCTTTTTTCTCCAAAATACCCACTAGTAGCTTTAAATCTTCATTCAATCCTTCTCGAATCTTTTGCACATAGCAACCTCATCAGCTACACACTCCCGGGCATACCTACTGAGTCTTACGAATTCATGTTCATATTCAGATACTGTCATACGGCCTTGCTTAAGTTCCAAGAATTCCTTACGCTTTTGATCGATGAACCGTTGACTAATATATTTCTTTCGAAATTCCGCTTGGAAGAAGTCCCAAGTAACTCGTTCGTTTGGGACTATGGAAATCAGGGTCCTCCACCAATAGTAGGCTGAGTCCCGTAACAAGGATATAGCACACTTTAGACATTCATCGGGCGTGCATGACAGTTCATCAAACACCCGAACCGGTGTTATCAAGCCAGAACTCGGCCCTTTCAGCATCAATCAGTACTATGGCCCTGAACTCCTCAGCCCCGCGCTTCCTAAATCAAGTCTACAGGTGGCTTACTCAGCCTCACAGGATCATGTAACTGATGGCATTTATGGCTCCTAGGGTGTATTATTCAAATTCGGAATTGTTGGACAGCCGATTTTTGTTCGGCATTTATTGCTTGTGACACTCATTTTATTCATGTGTAATAGGAAGGCTTGTTAGCTTACCTTCATTTCTGATTATTCTCATATGTATTTAGTTCTCTATGTGTTGGCTGTCCTTGTCAGGAGCGCCGCTACACGTTCAACTTCTATCCTGCCAATTGGTTTCTCTCTGATCTGGCTATCCACGTTTTTTACTAATCTATAACAATTTTTTTAATCGTCAGACCAGGTCATCCACATGGTTAAACCATAGAGCATCTAAG